>NW_027248644.1:0-57544 GCF_031021105.1 Erythrolamprus reginae | reverse complement strand
GTGACTGTGAGCAGTGAGTCCCGGTCCAGATAGGGCCGCAACTGGTGCACCAGGCGAACCTGGGCAAACGCCCCCCTCGCCACAGCTGAAAGATGGTTCTCTAATGTGAGCTGTGGATCGAGGAGGACGCCCAAGTTGCAGACCCTCTCTGAGGGGGTCAATGATTCCCCCCCCAGGGTAATGGAAGGACAAATGGAATTGTCCTTGGGAGGCAAAACCCACAGCCACTCCTGTCTTATCAGGGTTGAGTATGTATGTATGTATGTATGTATGTATGTATGTATGTATGTATGTATGTAGATTGTTCTGAGTTTGGGTTTTACCCCGTGTAATATTTCGAGTGTCTATGCGACGTTTAGGTGAAATCGAATATAGCTTTGAATATAGTTTATATATTATATATAGTATATATATAATATACATATACTGCTCCAAAAATAAAGGGAGCACTCAAATAACACATCCTAGATCTGAATGAATGAAATATTCTCATTGAATCTTCCATTTGTATAGCTATTCCATTTGCACAACAGCAGCTGAAATTGACTGTCAATCACTGTTGCTTCCTAAGTGGACAGTTTGATTTGACAGAAGTTTGATTTGCTTGGAGCTACATTGTGTTGTTTAAGCGTTCCCTTTATTTTTTTGAGCAGTGTATGTATGTATATGTATGTATGTTTTTGTAGATTTTCACGGGTTCAGATATGAAGATCTTGGCATATTCAGGTTTTTTTCCCGTGTAAATCTCAGAGATTCCTATATATATATATTCCAAATTTGTAAAGAATTGATAAAGAAATAGAGGGAGTCGGAGACCAGGATCTATTTCGAGCTTTTTAGCTCTCATCAGCTAGCCATACCCTCATATACATATACATATGAATAAATATAGCTGATGGGAGGAGATCCTGTGGCCTAGAGGTTAATTCTCTGCCTTACAAGGCAAGAGGCTACAGGTTCAAATCCCAGTGAGGGCATGGCTAGCTGATGAGAGGAAACAACCTCGAAATAGATCTATACTAGTCTTCCTTCATTTTCAATTCAGCAAAAATATGTTAAATTTTATGTTAAATTTTAAGAGAAGATTGAACTGCCACTTGACTGGTGTACTATAGGGTTCCTGCTTGGGCAGGGGGTTGAACTTGATGGCCTTCATGGTCCCTTTCAACTCTAACAATCAATCAATATATTACACCATACTCAGAGCAGCACGAAGCCCATAACTTCAGCCTGAAGATGGTGAATGTGATTCGCCGAAATGTCGCAAAGACACTCAAAATATTACACGGGAAAAAACCCAAACTCACAACAATCTACATATAAATATATATATATACGTTTGTGTATACATGTGCGTATATGTGTATGTGTGTGTGTATTTATATTTTCCCCTCTGAGTCCTCAAGGCAGTTGTGCATAGTGATGTTCATTAAACCGGCATCCGCTGGGCCTTTAATTAAAAAGTTGGCGACGGGTTTTTTAAATATGATTAAGCAACAAAACAGGCTACAGGATACGGATGGCTGTTTTGCGGGGCGAAGAAAGTGAATGGCGTGGTTTGGTTTCTCTCTCCCTGAGTTTTAGCAAAAGCTTCTCTCTCCTGTTTGATGATAGAGGGAAGGGAGGGAGGACGAAGGAAGGAAGGAAAAATAGGAAGGGAGGAGGGAGGGAAGAAGAAGTAGGGAAAGAAGGAAGGAAGGTAGGAAGGAGGGAGGGAGGGGAAAGAAGGAAGGAAAACAGGAAGGAAGGAAGGAAAAAAGAAAGGAAGGAAGGAAAAATAGGGAGGAGGGAAGCAAGGAGGGAGGGAGGGAAAGAAGGAATGAAGGAAAACAGAAAGGAGGGAAGGAAAAATAGGGAGGAGGGAGGGAGGGAAAGAAGGAAGGAAGAAAAAATAGGAAGGAAGGAGGGAGGGAAGGAAGGAGGGAAAGAAGGAAGGAAAACAGGAAGGAAGGAAGGAAGGAGAGAAGGAGGGAATGAAGGAAGGAAGGAAAAAAGAAAGGAAGGAAAATAGGGAGGATGGAAGCAAGGATGGAGGGAGGGAGGGAAAGAAGGAAGGAAGGAAAAATAGGGAGGAGGGAGGGAGGGAGGGAGGGGAAAGAAGGAAGGAAGGAAAAATGGGAAGGGAGGAGGGAGGGAAGGAAGGAGGGAAGAAAGGAAGGAAGGAAGGAAAGAAGGAGGGAAGGAAGGAAGGAAGGAAAGAAGGAGGGAAGGAAGGAAGGTGGGAGGGAGGGAGGGAAGGAAGGAAGGAAGGCCTGTCCATCCATCACTCAGCCAAATTCCTCAACAACGTACAACAACAAAAGAATAAAAACGCTGGGCTAAGCCAATCAGGTCCAAAACCAGCCAAATTGGTTCCGGCTGAGTCAGGGCCTTTTTGGGGAGAACCGATGATGAAGCCGTGACTAATGTGATTTGTGCAGGCCTTGCGCTCAGCCACACCAGGCTCAAAACCAGCGGCTGCCTCCAGCTAAACTCACTAAGCCAAAGAGCTCAGCAACAACTCCCACGGGAGAAGCTGTGCTTGTCGCTCTGGTCAAACCAACCTCGATTCCTTCCCAGGAAGAAAGGAAGGAAGGAAGGAAGGGAAAGAAAGAAAGGAAGGAAAAGAAAGATAGGAAGGAAGGAAGAAAGGAATAAAGAAGGAAGGAAGGAAGGGAAAGGAAGGAAGAAGGAAGGGAAAGGAAGGGGGGGGAAAGAAAGAAAGAAAGAAAAAGAAAAAAGAAAGGAAGGAAGGACAGGATGTGTTTGTCGGTCTGCGCAAATCAACCTTGATTCCTTCCAAGAAAGAAAGAAAGAAAGAAAGAAAGAAAGAAAGAAAGAAAGAAAGAAAGAAAGGAATAAAGGAAGGAAGGAAGAAGGAAGGGAAAGGAAGAAAAAAGAAAAAGAAAGAAAGAAAAAGAAAGAAAGGAAGGAAGGACAGGATGTGTTTGTCCGGTCTGCGCAAATCAACCTTGATTCCTTCCAAGAAAGAAAGAAGGAAAGAAAGAAAGAAAGAAAGAGAGGGAGGGAGGGAGGAAGGTAAAGGAAGGAAGAGAAAAAAGAAAGAAAGAGGGAGGAGAGAGGGGGGGAGAGAGAATATCTTATTCTAATTTTTGGTTGTTTTTGGTCACCCCTAGCAAGCAAAAAGCTGCTGTAGCTTGGAAGGGCGGGTGGGCAAACCAGAGATCATCTGGACAGCCCTCCCCTTTCTACTAAGGTCCAAACACAATTGCAGGAAATACAATTTCAGCAACAGAGGGGGGCCAACGCCTGGAAGGCTCTGCCCAAGGCTCCGTCGTCACATCCATCAACCCTCCCAGCTTCAACCTCCAACTCTCTACCGTGGACCTCCCCCACCCCATTCCGAAGAGGTCCGTAAAGGGGACGTCCACGAAAAGTGCCCCAGCGTGCCCACCTACACCCCCCCCGTCCCCCCATCCCCCTCTTGCACACCTTCGAGAAACAATATAAAGACAATTAAGACCTCCAAAAAAGGTCCCAAGTGCCCAGCAAAGCAAGTCAATATACAAATAATAAGTATTAAAAATTATACAATTGGATAGAGAAAAAAAGAAAAGAAATTTAAAAAACCCAGACTAAATAAAAGGGGACAACGTAGAAAAGGCCATGTAAAAACAACTTTATCTCAAAATGCACAAGTTTCCGTAAACTGCTTACAGTATATGCATTGTATGGCGTGTCAACTTTTTATACGTGTTTGCTTATGGTTTTTTGTTTTTAAAAAAATCAATAGTATTTTAAAATAAAATAAACCAAAACAACAACCTCGTTCCTCAAATTTTAGATTTTTAATTCATGAATTGGATTCAAAATATTGTATATTGTTCATTATATGTGGCGAGCCGCCCCAAGTCCTCGGAGGGGGGCATAGAAATCCAATTTATAATTATATCTGGCTAGCATTCACACACAGGGGGGAATCACTCAGTTGAGGAGGGGGGCATTGAGAGGGTGGGGGAAAAATGCCTGAAGATCCCCCCCTCCTTCCAAGGAGCCCGAACCACCGGCCCCCTCCCCAAATAAACACCAGCTTCCACCAGGGCCTCTTGCTCCATCCCAGCTGCAGAGAAGGTGGGGAGGGGGTGAGGAACAACAAGGGGGTCTCCTTGCCTGCTCTTCCTCCCCCAGACCCAAGTGGGCAGGCCCTCGAATCCAGACCCCTTTGGGTGGGTGGGGGGTGCATAGGGTGGGTGTCACAAAGTGCCAGCTTGGCAATGGGGCTTCTCTCCCTCTTGAGCCCCCCCTGGCTTTTACGGGGGGGGGATAATGCTGGAAATTGCACCCCTTCCAAAGCTCTTTGCCACGGCTGGAATTGGGGGGTGGGTGGGAGGTTTAGGGTCCTGCAAAGGGTGGAATTGGGTGGGTGGAGGCTTAAGTTCTTGCAAAGAGCGGATTGGGGGCTGGGTGGGAGGGCGAGGGTCCCGAAAAGGGTGGCATTTTGCAATTGGGTGGGTGGGAGGCTTAAAGTCCTGCAAGGGGTGGAATTAGGTGGGTGGGATGGTTGCAATTGGGTGGGTGGGAGGTTTAAAGTCCTGCAAAGGTTGAATTGGGTGGGAAGTTAGGGTCTTGCAAAGAGTGAAATTGTGCGGCTGGAATTGGGGGGTGGGTGGGAGGCTTAGGGTCTTGCGAAGGGTGGAATTGGAGGGGGAGGGTCCTGAAAAGGGAGGCATTTTGCAGTTGGGTGGGTGAGACGCTGAGGGTCCTAAAAAGGTCAATTTTGCAATTGGGAGGTGGGTGGGGAGGGTTGGGATTGGGGGGGTGGCTTAGGGTCTTGCCAAGAGTGAAATTGGGTGGGGGGGGGAGTTAGGATTCTGCAAAATGGGGGGTGGGTGAAAGGTTTAAGGTCTTGAAAGGGTGGAATTGGGTGGGTGGGTGGTAGGGTTGGAATTGGGGGGGGGAAGCTGAGGGTCTTTCAAAGGGTGAATTGGGGGGTTGGGTGAGAGGCGTAAGGTCCTGTAAAGGATGGAATTGGGTGTGTAGGGGGCTTTGCAAGACCTTAAGCCTCCCACCCACCCAATTCCATCCTCTGGAAGCCTGGAATTGGGGAAGTGAGAGGCTGAGGGTCCTGCAAAGGGTCGAATTGGGTGGGTGGGGTTGGAATTGAGGGGGGGGCTTAAGGTCTTGCAAAGGATGGAATTGGGTGTGGAGGAAGCTTTGCAGGACCTTAAGCCTGACACCCACCCACCCAATTCCACCCTTTGGAAGAGTGGAATTGGGTGGGTGGGAAGCTGGGGGTCCTGCAAAAGGGGGGATTGGGTAGGTGGGTGGGGGTTGAGAGGCTTAAGGTCCTGTAAAGGGTGGAATTGGGGGGTGGGGAGGGTTAGGGTCTTGCCAAAGGTGGAATTGGGGGGGTTGGGTGAGAGGTTTAAGGTCTTGCAAAGAGTGAAATTGGGTGGGTGGGAGGCTTAGGGTCCTGAAAAGGGCGGAACTGAGTGGGAGGGTGGTAGGGTTGGAATTGGGGGGGTTGGGTGAGAGGCGTAAGGTCCTGCAAAAGGATGGAACTGGGGGTGTAGGGGGCTTTGCAAGACCTTAAGCCTCCCACCCACCCCAAATTCCCTCCTCTGGAAGAGTGGAATTGAGGGTGGGTGGGAGGCGGAGGGTCCTGCAAAGGGCAAAATTGGGGGGGTGGGGGTGAGTGTGGGAGGGTTGCAATTGGGGGTGGGAGGCTTAAGGTCATGCAAAGGGAGGACTTGGGTGGGAGGGAAAGGGAGAATTGGGGGGGGGGGGGAGGCTGAGGGACCTGCCAAGGGGGAATTTGGGAGGGTTGCAATTGGGGGGGGGTGGCTGAAGGACCTGCAAAGCCCCCCCTGCCCTGGCTCCTCCCCCCCAGGGACGCCCCCTCCCCTCCCTCCCCTCCCCCACAGCCCTCCCCCCCAAAGCCTCACCTGCGGGCGGGGCCATGGCTCCTCGGGGTGGGGGCGCTTGTCCCCTTCGCAGCGCGGGCCGGGGCCTCCTCCGCCTGCTCCTCAGGCCGGGCCCGGGGCTCTAGCGGGGCCCACTGAGCGGGGCCGGGCGGGCGGCGGGGGCGGGCTCCATGCAAGGCGGCGGCGGCGCCCTGAGGCTGCACGCGGGCCGCTCCTTCCTCCGCCTCCTCCGGCTTGACAGCTCGCGCGGGCGGCTTGAAGCAGCGGCGGCGGCGCGGCTCTACCGCTGCCTCCAGCTTTGCGCGCATTCCCGCTTTGCGGCCGCCGTTGCCGCCGCCGCCGCCGCCGCTGGGTCGCTCCAGCTGCGGCCCGGGCAAGCAGCGCCGGCAGCGGCAGCCCTCGGGCGGCTCCTGCTGGCCGCCGTGCGAATTGCAGCCGGGCTCGACGAGGGATTGGAGGGGGTGAGTAGGGAGGGGGGAGAACACAGAGGCTACGCGCGCGCGCGCACACACACACACACGAAACAGGTTAAAAAAAATAGGAGGCAGCATTCGATAATAGTAGATGTACCTAGAAGAATATAGTATATGTACTGATAGATAGTTGATGGGCAGATAGAAGGAAGGAAGGAAGGAAGGGAGGAAGGAAGGGAGGGAGGAAGGATGGATGGAGAGAGAAATGGGTTGATAGATAGGTAGGTAGATACAGTAGATAGATAGATAGATAGATAGATAGATAGATAGATAGATAGATAGATAGATAGATAGATAGATATTAGACAGATGATAGAGATAGATGGTAGATAGATAAGTAGGTAGTAGGTAGGTAGATAGATAGATAGGAAGATACAAGAAAATAGATATAGACAGATTGATGGAAGATATAGAAAGATATAGATATGTAGATAGAAGATAAAGACAGGTAGGTAGGTAGGTTGGAATATATAGATGGATAGATTAATAGAGATAGAAATATAGAGATAGATAGATACTGTAGATGGAAGATAGATATATAGAGAGGTAGCTATATACTGTATATATATTAGATAGATCGATGGATCATAGGTAGGGAGATAGAGATAGATAGTATAGAGATAGGTGGAAGATATAGAAAAGTAGAGATAGATAGAAGATAAATAGATAGATAGATAGATAGATAGATAGATAGATAGATAGATAGATAGATAGATATAGACAGACAGACAGACAGAAGGTAGATATAGATGTAGATATATTATTATGGATCTTTGCTGACTTATTTATACATATAAAAAATAAAGGCAGGATTTTTTAAAATCTATTAAAAAAACCATCCAGTGATTGTTCCCATTTGCTGCAAACTGGAAATATTTGTGCAACAGGGAAAAAAGTGAACGTGGGATGGGAGCGCTGTCATCAGGCCTAAGGAGTGGAAGCCCCCCACGAAACCCTTCTCCATTAACTGAAAGATATTAAAAGAATAAAAACGGAAAGGGTATATGTTAAGAGAGGGGGCTTGGATTTTTCTCGTCCTCCCCATCATCTCTTTTTCCAACCCAGATGTCACTCTTCCCTGGACCGATGGATTGCATTAAAACCTTACGTTTGCATTCTTCTACCCCCTATATCTCCTCTACCTTTCTTCTATTCCTATCTCTCCTTCTATTCTTTCATTGATATGTTCTATTACCATACCTTCTTTTCTATTCTTTCTTAGATATATTTTACTGTGAGTATCTCCTCTACAACCTTCATCATGTATTTTACTATGTGTGTATAGATAGATACCCACTAAAACCTTCATTGTGTATTGGACAAAATAAATAAATAAATAAAATAAAATAAAATCAAGTGGCCTCAAATGGGGGAAGGAGGTTCTTGGGGTAGGGGATGCAAAGAGGAATGGACAGGAAACAAACAAACCCCCCCATCCCACCATTTCATGACTCAGCTTCCTGAATTACAACCTCTCCCCCCCCCTCCCCAGTGATAATAAAAGCGAGCCAGCGATGAAGCAGAGTTTGTCAGGAGTAAATTTAAGGCCGCAAAGGAAGGACGGCGGAGGGAGAGATAATAGCTTGTCTGAAATTGGAAACCAGAAGGGTACATCAATTATCCCTGGGAAGATTGGTTTGGCTGTAGAATCAGAGAAGGGTACAGAGCTTCAAATAAAAAGGGGGGGAGGAATAACCCAAGAGGCAGCAGCAATTGGCTGCAAACGAAGGCCGATTAGTCTAGAGAAATACTTGGCAGTCCAGGTCTTCCGAGAGGAAGCAAAATTGATAAAGCAGGATCTATCTATCTATCTATCTATCTATCTATCTATCTATCTATCTATCATCTATCTATCATCTATCTATCATCTATCTATCTATCATCTATCTATCTATCTATCTATCTATCTATTAATCTATCATCTATCTATCTATCTATCTATCTATCTATCTATCTATCTATCTAATCTATCCATCATCTATCTATCTATCATCTATCTAGCTAGCTATCTAATCTATCTATCTATCCATCATCTATCTATCTATCTATCTAATCTATCTATCTATCTATCATCTATCTATCATCTATCTATCTATCTATCTAATCTATCTATCTATCTATCTATCTATATCTATCT
Organism: Erythrolamprus reginae; assembly: GCF_031021105.1. Classification (NCBI taxonomy): domain Eukaryota; kingdom Metazoa; phylum Chordata; class Lepidosauria; order Squamata; family Dipsadidae; genus Erythrolamprus; species Erythrolamprus reginae. Next base: position 49,070 of record NW_027248644.1, on the reverse strand, counting down.
ATCTAATCTATCTATCTAATCTATCTAATCTATCTATCTATCTATCTATATCTATCTATCTATCATCTATCTATCTAATCTATCTATCTAATCTATCTAATCTATCTATCTATCTATCTATCTATCTATCTATTCTATCTATCATTTACCTACCTACCTACCATCTATATCATCCATCTATCTCTATCATCTATCAATCTATCATCTATCACTAATCAATTTATCTATTTACTTAATCATTTCTATTCTCTCTATCTCTATATCTATTTTAGCTACCTACCTATCTATGTACGTACCTACCTACCATGTATATCATCCATTTATCTCTAACATCTATCAATCTATCATCTGTCATTAATCAATTTATTTCTAATCTCTGTACCTCTATATCCATTTTAGCTACCTACCTACCTATCAAATCATCTGTCTAATAATCTATCTAGCATCAATCTAGCATCTAGCATCAATCAATCAAATTTATTTATCGATGTATCTAATCAATCACTTCTATTTTCTCTACCTCTGTATCTACTTTACCTACTTACCTGCCTATCTCTATGTATCCATCCATCCATCGATATCTATCTAATATTCATCCTTGCCTCTTTTAAAATGTTAACTTTTATACATTGTTTTCAAATACATTTTACTGTATGCCGCCCAGATTCCCTCTGCGAGGGTGTTTTAAAAATCTCAGGTGGATAGATAGATAGATATAGAGGAAGGGAGATAGGTAGAGATGAAGAGATATAGATGAAGAGATGATAGATAGATGGATTATTGATAGACAGACGGACAGACAACCCAGATCTGTGTCACATACACACTGAAAAAATCTTGCCCATTATGGGAACTGTACATGCACAATTATAAGTATTGCCCACAAGATCATATGCTGCAATGTCCTACCGGTCATTGACTACTTCAGCTTCAACCGCAACAACACAAGCGCACGCAACAGATTCAAACTTAATATTAACTGCTTCAAACTTGACTGTAAAAAATATGACTTTAACAATCGAGTTGTTGAAGCGTGGAACTCATTACCGGACTCAATAGTGTCAACCCCTAACCCCCAACATTTCTCCCTTAGACTCTCCACGATTGACCTCTCCAGGTTTCTAAGAGGTCAGTAAGGGGTGTACATAAGTGCACTGGTGTGCCTTTCGTCCCCTGTCCAATTGTCTTTCCTTTATCTCATATATCATATATATTTTCTTCCTTTCATATATCTTCTCCTCTATTTTTACATATTATCTTTATATATATTACTTCATGTCTATTCTCTTCCATATGTATTGTGTATTGGACAAGTGAATAAATAAATAAATAAAAAGAATTACCTGGACTGTGATGGCAAAGACGAAGGAAAGGTAAAAGCGGCTTTTTTTAAAAAAAAAACAGTTCAAGAAACTTCAGTTTAGACACTTAATTTTAATTCATACTTCCATGATAAAACATGCCAAATAAAAGCTAGTGGTTTAAAAAGAGAACTTCTGGTCGCACTCCCTGGAATGCAAGGGGATGGATACTGAAAATAGCTTCACCCCCCCAAACTTTATCGATTCCTTTATTGGTAACACTGTGCTGTCACTCAGCAAAGGTGCATTTTTGAAAATCGTTTAAGCTAAGAAATGTTTTCTTGCAGCTCACCTCCGCAGAAGAAGCTGTGTGTCGTGGTTAGCATCGGGTTAAAAAGTCCGCGCTGCGTACGTACATCACCTAAGCTTTGCTTCTACCTTCTAAAAGTGACGAGCACCATCAAAATCTATCAACAACATGATAAAACTCGGCGTCTTACAAAGAATTCAGAGCTGCCGTTTTTTAAGAAAAAACAAAAACCCACATCTTCAAAAATAGCAAAATACCAAAACAAAAAAACCAACAGTCCGACTCCTTCTGTAATAACAAAAATAGGGAGTTTTTACAAAATATGTGGCTCAGTACAAAATATTGGGAGGGTTTTGTGTGTGTGTGTGTAAGGAGGGAATGGTTGTAAAAAGGGGCAGAGTTTAGAAAAATACAAAAAAAACGGTTTGCATTTTCAGAGTGCGTCGTTATTGTACTTTAGTGCAAATAAAGGGGATATATCCTCAACGTCCGGTCTTGTTCAAACGTTGGCAGAGGTGCGCAAAACCTGGAATCTCTTCAGGGTCATGCGGATGGATCCCAATACTCGGTTGATTCTTTCCAAGCGATCCTCCAAAGCTTCCTGGGTGGGAATAGGCAGAGAAGAGAGTTCAGGATCCATTTGGGATCTGTCTTTTTGGGGGGTATAGTTTTTTTTTTATTTTCCCCACCATAAAATAAAACAATATGTAGTTATAAACGCAACATTTCCCACTTACAAACCCCGAGCCTCCGAAACTGTAACCAGAAAAGGCGGGGAGAAGCCTCTGTGGGGCCTCTCTAGGAATCTCCTGGGAGGAAACAGGGCCGGAAAAGGTGGGGAGAAGCCCTCTATGGGGTCTCTCTAGGAATCTCCTGGGAGGAAACAGGGCCGGAAAAGGTGGGGAGAAGCCTCCGTGGCACCTCTCTAGAAATCTCCTAGGAGGAAACAGGACTGGAAAAGGCGGGGAGAAGCCCTCTGTGGGACCTCTCTAGGAATCTCCTGGGAGGAAACAGGGCCGGAAAAGGTGGGGAGAAGCCTCCGTGGGGCTTCTCTAGGAATCTCCTGGAAGAAAACAGGGTCAGAAAAGGCTGGGAGAAGCCGCCGTGGGGCCTCTCTAGGAAATCTCCTGGGAGGAAAGAGGGCCGGAAAAGGCGGGAAGAAGCCTCCGTGGGGCTTTTCTAGGAATCTCCTGGAAGAAAACAGGGTCGGAAAAGGCTGGGAGAAGACACCATGGGGCCTCTCTAGGAATCTCCTGGGAGGAAACAGGGCCGGAAAAGGCAGGGAAGAATCCTCAGTGGGGCCTCTCTAGGAATCTCCTGGGAAGAAACAGGGCTGGAAAAGGCGGGAGAAGCCTCCGTGGGGCTTCTCTAGGAATCTCCTGGAAGAAAACAGGGTCGGAAAAGACTGGAAGAAGCCATCGTGTGGCCTCTCTAGGAATCTCCTGGGAGGAAAGAGGGCCGGAAAAGGCAGGGAGAAGCCTCCGTGGGGCCTCTCTAGGAATCTCCTGGGAGGAAACAGGGCCTCCACCCTCCCTGTGATTTCCCCCATCGCACGCCTTATTCACTTTTACATTGATTGCTATGGGAAAAATTGCTTCTTCTTACAAATTTTTCTATTTAAGAACCTGGTCACGGAACGAATTAAGTTCGTAAATAGAGGGGCCACTGTACGATCACTTCGTTCTCTTCCCAACCGTTAACAACAGAAGTCAAAAAATCAGGCGTGGATTCATTTAACCGCCGTCTTGCTCAGCGGCGGAAATTCGAGGGGGGGGTGCATCTGTGGACCTTAAATCGAGGACTACCTGCAAGCACAACGTAAGAGACAGAAGAAGAGAGAGGGGCACCTGACTCAGCCGGGCCTTCAGTGTCATTCTTCCTCCGGCGCCAGGAATTCGGCTCAGCTCGGATTCAATCTATTTGCACAGAAAAATCGGGAAGGAACGAACGCTTTAAAAGGGGAGGGGGGGCAAACCCCACCCCATAACATAGGGGGTTTTGTGTATGATATGACCGTATGTCATATGGGGACACAATCTGAAGTTAGTTGGGGGAAAGATCAAAAGCAACATGAGAAAATATTATTTCACTGAAAGAGTAGTAGATCCTTGGAACAAACTTCCAGCAGATGTGGTGGGTCAATCCACAGTAACTGAATGTAAACATGCCTGGGATAAACATAGATCCATTGTAAGATAAAATACAGAGAATAGTATAAGGGCAGACTAGATGGACCAGGAGGTCTTTTTCTGCCGTCAGACTTCTATGTTTCTATGTATGTTTTATATATTGGGGTCTCTTGTTTTTTTAGACTTTTTAAATGTATTATTGTTATTTTAGATTCTAACTATTAGATTTGTCATTGTATATTGTTTTTATCATTGCTGTGAGCCGCCCCGAGTCTACGGAGCGGGGCGGCATACAAATCTAATAAATAATAATATTTATCGTCTGCCCTTATACTATTTCCTGTATTTTATCTCTGTTTATCCCAGGCATGTTTCAATTCAGTGACTGTGGATTGACCAGCCACGTCTGCTGGAAGTTTGTTCCAAGGATCTACTACTCTTTCAGTAAAATAATATTTTCTCACGTTGCTTTTGATCTTTCCCCCAACTAACTTCAGATTGTGCCCCCTTGTTCTTGTGTTCCTATTAAAATCAATTCCCTCCTGGACCTTATTTAACCCTTTAATATCTTTAAATGTGTCGATCATGTCCCCCCTTTTCCTTCTGTCCTCCAGACTAGACAGATGGAGTTCATGAAGTCTTTCCTGATACATTTGATGCTTAAGGCCTTCCACCATTCTTGTAGCCCGTCTTTGGACCTGTTCAATTTGATCCGTATCTTTCTGTACGCAAGGTCTCCAGAACAGAAGAAAATAAATCACCAGGAGAGTTCTAGTCTTACCTAACCCATGGAAGTAGATGGTGAGTTCGAATCCTGCCTTAAGCATGAAAGCCCACTGGGTGACTTTGGACCAATGATCAAAAGGCGGTGAGTTTTAATCCCACTTTAATCATAAAAGCCAACTGGGTGATTTTGAGCCAATCGCCTCGAGACTATGAGTTCTAGTCCTGCTTTAGAAACATAGAAGACTGATGGCAGAAAAAGACCCCATGGTCCATCTAGTCTGCCCTTATACTATTTCCTGTATTTTATCTTACAATGGATATATGTTTATCCCAGTTACTGTGGATTTATCTACCACGTCTGCTGGAAGTTTGTTCCAAGGTTCTACTACTCTTTCAGTAAAATAATATTTTCTCATGTTGCTTTTGATCTTTCCCCCAACTAACTTCAGATTGTGTCCCCTTGTTCTTGTGTTCACTTTCCTATTAAAAACACTTTCCTCCTGAAACTTATTTAACCCTTTAACATGTTTAAATGTTTCGATCATGTCCCCCCTTTTCCTTCTGTCCTCCAGACTCTACAGATTGAGTTCATGAAGTCTTTCCTGATACGTTTTATGCTTAAGACCTTCCACCATTCTTGTAGCCCGTCTTTAGACCCATTCAGTTTTGTCAATATCTTTTTGTCGGTGAGGTCTACAGAACTGGACACAGTATTCTAACCGTGGTCTCACCAGCGCTCTATATAGCGGGATCACAATCTCCCTCTTCCTGCTTGTTATCCCTCTAGCTATGCAGCCAAGCATCCCACTTGCTTTCCCTACCGCCTGACTGCACTGCTCACCCATTTTGAGACTGTCAGAAATCACTACCCCTAAATCCTTTTCTTTTGAAGTGTTTGCTAACACAGAACTGCCAATGCAATACTCAGATTGAGGATTCCTTTTCCCCAAGTGCATTATTTTACATTTGGAAACATTAAACTGTCAGAAATCACGACCCCTAAATCCTCAAGAGTGATTTTTCCGCCCATGCCTCCCTCTCAGCCCACCCCACCTCACAGTGTTGTTGTTGTGGGGGATAAAATAGGAAGGAAAACCTAACGGGATGTTGAGCCCAGGGGAGAGGGGACAGGAGGGGTCTGAGGTCTACCTGTTGCTTTTCTAGCGTCAGCTCGTCAAAAAGCCGCTCAGTCTCTGCCAAGGTCTTAATCCGGGAAACGTACTTGAATTCGGGCTCGTAGTAGGGAGCTGCCGCTGACCAAGAGGAGCCTGTCTCGCTGGGGTGGGCCGAGCGGCCCCCTTCGTGACCTTCCCTTGGCGAATGTCTGCTCGCTCTGGAATGCAGGGGTTGGGGGCACGAGGAAGACTTCGAGGACCTCCGGCTTTCTGGGTGACTGGGCTGCGGTCCTGCCCCCCCACAGACACAGAAAAAAATGAGAAAGGTCTGATTATAAATTGACCCCGGGTTCACGTTCTTCTCAGAAGAGATTGAATACCGGGAGATGTTTGTCTGAAACGTTATAGGGTTTCCTGCCTTAGCAGGGGGTTGGACTAGAAGACCTCCAGGGCCCCTTCCAACTGTTATTCTGTTATATTCTATTCTCTTCTGTTCTGTTCCATTCCAATAGATTCTATTCTATCCTACTTTATTCTAGTCCAATAGATTCTATTCTATTCTATTCCATTTCATTCCACTCTATTCTCCATTCCACTCTATCCTCTATTCTATTCTTTTCTGTTCTATTCCATTCTATCCTCTATTCCATTCCATTCCACTCCACTCTATCCTCTATTCTATTCCATTCCATATTCTATTCTATTCCATTCCATATTCTATTCTATTCCATTCCAATAGATTCTATTTTATTCTATTCAATCCTCTATTCTATTCTATCCTCTATTCTATTCTATTCTCTATTCCATTCTATTTTCTATTCTATTCCTTTCCATTATATTCCACATTCTATACTCTATTCTATTCCATTCCATTATATTCCAATAGATTCTATTCTATTCAATTCTCTATTCCATTCTATTTTCTATTCCATTCCATTCCATTCTATCCTCTATTCTATTCCATTCCAATAGATTCTATTCTATTCTCTGTTCCATTCTATTTTCTATTCCATTCCATTCCACATTTTATCCTCTATTCTATTCCATTCCATTAGATTCTATTCTATTCTATTCTCTATTCCATTCCATTCTATCCTCTATTCTATTCCATTCCATTCCATTCCAATAGATTCTATTCTATTCTCTATTCCATTCTATTTTCTATTCCATTCCATTCTATCCTCTATTCTATTCCATTCCATTAGATTCTATTCTATTCTATCCTCTATTCCGTTCTATTTTCTATTCCATTCCATTCTATCCTCTATTCTATTCCATTCCATTCCAATAGATTCTATTCTATTCTCTATTCCATTCTATTTTCTATTCCATTCCATTCTATCCTCTATTCTATTCCATTCCATTCCAATAGATTCTATTCTATTCTATTCTATATTCCATTCTATTTTCTATTCCATTCCATTCCACATTCTATCCTCTATTCCATTCCATTCCATTCCATTCCAATAGATTCTATTCTATTCCATTCTCTATTCCATTCGATCCTCTATTGTATTCCATTCCAATAGATTCTATTCTATTCTATTCACTATTCCATTCCATTCCATATTCTATCCTCTATTCTATTCCATTCCATTAGATTCTATTCTATCCTATCCTATCCTCTATTCTATTCTATTCTCTATTCCATTCTATTTTCTATTCTATTCCATTCCATTCTATATTCTATCCTCTATATTCCATTCCATTCCAAATCTAAATCTAAACACACACACACACAGGGGCCTCTGAGCAGTGGAAAGCCAAAGAGGTTCTGTGATGTCGCAGGAAAGAGCAGCCTTCGAGAAATCCGAATGGCCAACGCTCCCCACCACCTGGTACAAAACATACCTTGTGGGTCGCCTCCCGAGCCAAACTGAAGCCGCTTCCGTGGGCTGCCGTGCTGCACTGCAGGGGCAGCGGCGACCTCATCCAAGCGGATGTCAAACCTGGCACAGAAAAAACAGAACTAAGTTCCTTGCACGGAGGTTTCCCTCCCACCAGCCCCTCTCTCTCCCCAAAGGCTGGACTGCTAAAATTTATATTTTCATTCTTGATGCCACTGAATCAATGCAAGGAGTCTTCAACTTTTTACAGCCCGTTTAGTGACGGCTTAAAAACTGCGACGATTCACATAACAAATGCAGTGAGAAAGGTCATAGAAGGGGGCCAAGCTCCCTTAACAAAGGCCTCGCTGAGCGACAGAAATGTTGGGTCCAATTCTGGCCATACGTTGAGGACCACCAGAGTAAAGTTTCGAAGGCCATTTCCTATCTGTCCATTTAAGAAAACACGAACTGAATTGGAAACTTGACCCAAGGAACAAGAGAGGATCCCCTCGCCACCGTCTCAGGGGGCCCATACCTGGTCATCATGTCTTCGTTCCTGCTAAGAAAGTGGCTGAACCCCGGGGACAGGTTTTCTTTGGGGGAGCGCTTGGGGCTGTAGGTCACAGCCACCGGAGTCAACATGGTCTCTCGCTTGGCTGCAAAGAGAAAGCGGGAAAGGAGACCTTAGATCTTAGAGAAGGTGTCGGGCACAAAGAAAGGAATCAGGACCATCAATTAGCGTATTTTTCAGAGTATAAGACGCACCGAGATGTTAGAGGTGGAAAACAAGGAAAAAAGTACAGTGTTCCCTCGATTTTCGCAGGTTCGAACTTCACGAATAGCCTATACCACGGTTTTTCAAAAAATAATAATTAAAAAATACTTTGCGGTTTTTTTCCTATACCACAATTTTTTCCTCCCGATGACATCATACGTCATCGCCAAACTAATAATTTTTGAAAATAAATAACAAAAAAAATAATTATTGTTAATAAATAATTATGTTTATAAATATCAGGATCACTAAGTGTCTTATCCAATACTGAGTAATGGTGAGCAAATGATTGTTAAGGGAATGGGAAATGGTAATTTAGGGGTATAAAGTGTTAAGGGAAGGCTTGTGATACTGTCCATAGCCAAAAATGGTGTATTTACTTCCGCATCTCTACTTCGCGGAAATTTGACTTTCACGGGCGGCCTCGGAACGCATCCCCCGCGGAAGTCGAGGGAACACTGTATTCTGAACCAAGTGGTGTAGTAATAGGTTATTTAATAAAATGCCACTGTAGCAGAATCCTTTTCATAACCATGTACACTTTTTACAAACCTCAAAATTGACAGCTTTAAGACTTGTGGACTTCAACTCCCAGAATTCCTCCTCCAGGTCATGCTAGAAGGGGTAATTAGAAGGCAAAACCAGCCTCATTTTTGTGAAAAACAGGCTGGTTTTGGGGGGGGGGGGGGGAAATGGGTGGGCAAAAGGTTTGGGAAGCCTGAAGGGAGCTCGTGGATGCTGGCAAAATTGCCCCCATTTTTGTGAAAAATTGACAGTTTTTCCCCTGTCTTTTCACAAAAAGTGAGGCATTTTTGCCTTCCCCCAGGAGCTGTCTGCAGGCTATCAAGATGGCTACAAGGGACATTTGCCGATCAGGGTTAAACAAAATGCACACGTTAAAAACACAAGTGGAGATAGGATCGCACAATCTTGCCATTTTTTGACATATCCTGACTGGGGAATTCTAGGAGTTGGAGTTTGCAAGTCTTTAAGTGCCCAAGTACTTAAAACTTGTATTTACACAAGTAAAACTTGTATAGAGCGCTGGTGAGACCACATTTGGAATAATACTGTGCCCAGTTCTGGAGGCCTCACTTACAAAAAGAGGCGGATCAAATTAAATGGGTTTTGGACGGGCTACAAAAAGAGCGGAAGGTCTTAAGCATCAAACTTATCAGGAAAGACTTCATGAACTCCATCTGTCTAGTCTGGAGGACAGAAGGAAAAGGGGGGACAGGATCAAAACACTTAAATATGTTAAAAGGGTTGAATCAGGTTCAGGGGGGAAGTGCTTTTAATAGGAAAGTGAACCCAAGAACAAGGAGGCCCAATCTGAGGTTAGTTGGGGGAAAGATCAGAAGCAACGTGAGAAAATATTATTTGACTGAAATAGTCGTAGATGCTGGGAACAAACTTCCAGCAGATATGGTTGGTCAATCCACAGTCACTGAATTGAAACATGCCTGGGATAAACATAGATTCATCCTAAGATAAAATACAGGAAATAGTAAGGGCAGACTAGATGGACCATGAGGTCTTTTTCTGCCGTCCGTCTTCTATGTTTCTAAGGAAGGAATAGAGAAGGAAGGGAGGGAGGGAGGGAGGGAGGAAGGAAGGAAGGAAGGAAGGAAGGAAGGAAGGAAGGAAGGAAAAATCCACAGTAACTGGATTTAAACCTGCCTGGGACAAACATAGATACATCCTAAGATAAAATACTGGAAATAGTATAAGGGCAGACGAGATGGACCATGGGGTCTTTTTCTGCCGTCAGTCTTCTATGTTTCTAAGGAAGGAATAGAGAAGGAAGGGAGGGAGGGAGGGAGGGAGGGAGGAAGGAAGGAAGGAAGGAAGGAAGGAAGGAAGGAAGAATCCACAGTAACTGAATTTAAACATGCCTGGGATAAACATAGATCCATCCTAAGATAAAATACAGAAAATAGTATAAGGGCAGACGAGATGGACCATGGGGTCTTTTTCTGCCGTCAGTCTTCTATGTTTCTAAGGAAGGAATAGAGAAGGAAGGGAGGGAGGGAGCGAGGGAGGGAGGGAGGGAGGGAGGAAGGAAGGAAGGAAGGAAGGAAGGAAGGAAGAATCCACAGTAACTGAATTTAAACATGCTGGGATAAACATAGATCCATCCTAAGATAAAATACTGGAAATAGTATAAGGGCAGACGAGATGGACCATGGGGTCTTTTTCTGCCGTCAATCTTCTATGTTTCTAAGGAAGGAATAGAGAAGGAAGGGAGGGAGGGAGGGAGGGAGGGAGGGAGGGAGGAAGGAAGGAAGGAAGGAAGGAAGGAAGGAAGGAAGAATCCACAGTAACTGAATTTAAACATGCCTGGGATAAACATAGATCCATCCTAAGATAAAATACTGGAAATAGTATAAGGGCAGACGAGATGGACCATGGGGTCTTTTTCTGCCGTCAATCTTCTATGTTTCTAAGGAAGGAATAGAGAAGGAAGGGAGGGAGGGAGGGAGGGAGGGAGGGAGGGAGGAAGGAAGGAAGGAAGGAAGGAAGGAAGGAAGGAAGGAAGAATCCACAGTAACTGAATTTAAACATGCCTGGGATAAACATAGATCCATCCTAAGATAAAATACAGAAAATAGTATAAGGGCAGACGAGATGGACCATGGGGTCTTTTTCTGCCGTCAATCTTCTATGTTTCTAAGGAAGGAATAGAGAAGGAAGGGAGGGAGGGAGGGAGGGAGGGAGGGAGGGAGGAAGGAAGGAAGGAAGGAAGGAAGGAAGGAAGGAAGGAAGAATCCACAGTAACTGAATTTAAACCTGCCTGGGATAAACATAGATCCATCCTAAGATAAAATACAGAAAATAGTATAAGGGCAGACGAGATGGACCATGGGGTCTTTTCTGCCGTCAGTCTTCTATGTTTCTAAAACAACCAAATTAAACAATCTAAAATGTTTACTTGGTGTGTTGGTCTTCCTGTTTGAAGGTGGGAGCGACGAGGATCTTTGGGTACCAGACGGGGTCAATTTTTTGTGCCTCGGTTGCTCTTTGCTCTTCTCGGGCGAACAGCTCGGACCCAAGGATGGCTTGGCGAACCCAACAACTGGAGCCCGAACAGCTGTTTCTGAAATAAGCCAAGGCAGCAGAGAAAGTTTCAATCAGGAAGGTATTTGTGGGCCTTCTCCCCACCACATGAAATCAATTTTTCATTATCTGTGAGCACCTAGAGACACACGTTGGAGATAAACCCCCAAAATATTCAGAGAAGCCAAATGAAAATTGCTGGATATTTCTTTCTTTCTTTCTTTCTTTCTTTCTTTCTTAGACTCAGGGCAGCTCACAACACAATAAAACAGTTCATGACAAATCTAACAATTTACAATTTAAAATATTTTAAAACCCCATTATTAAACAGACATACATACAAGCATACCATACATAAATTGTATAGGCCGGGGGTAGATATCTCAGTTCCCCCAGTTTTAAGGAGTTTACGAAAGGCAAGGAGGGTAGGGGCAGTTCTAATCTCTTGAGGGAGCTGGTTCCAGAGTCGGGGCCGCCACAGAGAAGGCTCTTCCCCTGGGGCCCACCAACCGACATCGTTTAGTTGACGGGACCCGGAGAAGGCCAACTCTGTGGGACCTAATCGGTCAGTGGAATTCGTGCGGCAGAAGGCGGTCTCTGAGATATTCTGGTCTGATGCCATGAAGGGCTTTAAAGGTCATAACCAACACTTTGAATTGTGACCGGAAATTGATCGGCAACCAATATAGACTGCGGAGTGTTGGTGTGACATGGGTAGACCTGGGGATTTGATTGATTTCAACTCATCTTGGATGTTTGTATATCTCATTAAAAAAAGGCTTTGTGCTCTACAGAGAATTATATTTTCATTTAAATCACAGCGAGCACAATTCTCCCAAGAAAGGAATGTTTTTTAATCCGTTAGGATTTTTTAAAAATTTCTTTTCCAGGAAGAAATAGAAAGGAATCCAAAGAAGACTCCGGTTATTATAAAATATGGAATACATTTTACGATTGGTTTAAGAGGAGAAATAGTTTAAATTGAATTACGACAATAACAATGTGTTAAGGCGTGTATTTATTGACGAAAAGATGACGAAACGATGCAAATACAACTGTTTTTGTGAAGACAAAATTTGTATGGAATTAAATTAACAAAGAGTGCACTGAAGGCGGTTTAAAAAACAACAATAATAGAAAATATATTGATAACCAAAAAGAACAATAGTGAATGCCGATGATTTCTATTCACCAGAAAATAACTTGATATTTGATAAGATTGAAACTTTCCTCCCCCCAAGAGGATATCGATGAGATTTTCTTTTTATGTTATTTGTAATATTGTAACTGTTCATGGTGTTTCTTGTTTTGTTTTGTTTGTTTCGGTGTATATGTTTTTTCTTCGTGTGTTTTGCAAACATTGTAAATATATCAATGTATATACTTTTTTGACTATGCCCTTTAAAACAATTTAATAAAAATTACTTTAGAAAAAGAGAGAAAGAAAGGAATAAAAAGTAATAAAAAGTCATTTACTGTTAGTTTCTACCGCTGCCCCTTCTTCTTTCTCTGCCTGGGACCCTCGGTTCTTCAAAGCCTTCCGTTCTTCGAACTCCTTAAAGGCTTTGAGGATGGGGATGTCTTGAGTTTTGATCTCTTTCTCAATGGCTTCGTTGGAGGGGAGGTAATTTGGAGAGGACTCCTTCTCCGGCAGAGACTGGTGCCTAAGAAGGGTCAGGGAAAAGCTCAGGTAAATTTATTTTATTTCATTTATTTATTTTGTCCAATACACAATTAGGTTTTAGTGGGTATATGTCTATATACACATAGTAAAATACATGATGAAGGTTATAGAGGAGATACTCATAGTAAAATATATCTAAGAAAGAATAGAAAAGAAGATATGGTAATAGAACATATCAATGAAAGAATAGAAGAGATATAGGAATAGAAGAAAGGTAGAGGAGATATAGGAGAGCAATAGGACAGGGGACGGAAGGCACTCTAGTGCACTTGTACTCGCCCCTTACTGACCTCTTAGGAATCTGGATAGGTCAACCGTAGATAATATAAGGGTAAACATGAAACTGCAGTTTAACGTTTCCAAATGTAAAATAATGCACTTGGGGAAAAGGAATCCTCAATCTGAGTATTGCATTTGTAGGGGTCGTGATTTCTGACAGTCTCAAAATGGGGTGAGCAGTATGGTCGGGCAGTAGGAAAAGCAAGTAGGATGCTTGGCTGCATAGCTAGAGGTATCACAAGCAGGAAGAGAGAGATTGTGATCCCCTTATATAGAGCGCTGGTGAGACCCCATTTGGAATAATACTGTGTCCAGTTCTGGAGACCTCACCTACAAAAAGATATTGACAAAATTGAACGGGTCCAAAGCCGGGCTCAAAAATGGTGGAAGGTCTGAAGCATAAAACATATCAGGAAAGACTTCATGAACTCAATCTGTAGAGTCTGGAGGACAGAAGGGAAAGGGGGGACATGATCGAAGCATTTAAATATGTCAAAGGGTTAAATAAGGTCCAGGAGGGAAGTGTTTTTAATTAGGAAAGTGAACCCAAGAACAAGGGGACACAATCTGAAGTTAGTTGGGGGAAAGATCAGAAGCAATGTGAGAAAATATTATTTGACTGAAAGAGTAGTAGATCCTTGGAACAAACTTCCAGCAGACGTGGTTGGTAAATCCACAGTAACTGAATTTAAACATGCCTGGGATAAACATAGATCCATCCTAAGATAAAACACAGGAACTAGTATAAGGGCAGACTAGGTGGACCATGAGGTCTTTTTCTGCCGTCAATCTTCTAGGTTTCTATGTTTCTAAGTGTTGGGGGTTTGGGGATGACACTATGGAGTCCGGTAATGAGTTCCACGCTTCGACAACTCGGTTACTGTAGTCATATTTTTTACAGTCACGTTTGGAGCGGTTAATGTCATAGCAGTCGGTTCCTTTTGCCAGACCCGAAACAAATTAAATGAAACAAGCAAGCAGACACCTGGGGCTGGAGGTGGGGAGATATTCCTTACCTAGGAGAGGTGAATCCTTTTTCAAGTCGATTGTCGTTGGGATTGTCTTGGGCTGCCAATGGCTGACCGGTAAAGATTGAAAATTCAGACCCTGGGATCAACCACTTTCTTCTGCTCACATCAAAGCTTTCTAATTGGCTGAAAGGACAAAGACAAGCAAGGGAGAAACTTTTTTAAAAATAATAATAATAATATAGAAACATAGAAGACTGACGGCAGAAAAAGACCTCTTGGTCCATCTAGTCTTCTACCGCACGAATCCCAGTGGCCAATAAGGTCCCACAGAGTTGGCCTTCTCCGGGTCCCGTCAATCAAACAATGTCGTTTGGCGGGCCCCAGGGGAAGAGCCTTCTCTGTGGCGGCCCCGGCCCTCTGGAATCAACTCCCCCCAGAGAATAGAACGGCCCCCACCCTCCTTGTCTTTCTCAAACTACTCAAGACCCACCTTTGTCGCCAGGCATGGGGGAGTTAGGATATTCCTTCCCCTAGGCCATTACAAGTTATGCATGGTATGTTTGTGTGTATGTTTGGTTTTTATAATTAGGGTTTTTAGTTGTTTTATTAAATTGGATTGTTACATGTTGCTTTTTATCATTGTTGTTAGCCACCCCGAGTCTACGGAGAGGGGCGGCATACAAATCCTATCAATCAATCAATAAAATAAATAAATAGTCTGCCCTTATACTATTTCCTTTATTTTATGTCAGGATGGATTTATGTTTATCCCAGGCATGTTTCAATTCAGTTCCTGAATTGACCAACCACGTCTGCTGGAAGTTTGTTCCAAGCATCTACTCCTCTTTCAGTCAAATCATATTTTCGCCCTGATATAATCCTTACTTTGTTACCTGGCATAGGATGGTCCAAAGGATCCCTCGGCAAAAGAACGGAACTTGAGTGAGTTTTCATGTTCTAATTGCTTGACCTGAGTTTCCAGTTTCGAGACTGTTCTAAAGGAAAGAAGGGGGGAAAAAATCGATTTTACCCATTTTGATACTGTGTATAATTCTAGTTGCTGGAATGGAGGGTTCTGAAAACAGCTGGAAATGTCTTGATTGGGTTAAATAATTCTTCCATTGGAACTTCAGATCGTGCAGAATGCAGTTGCGAGAGCTATCATGGGCTTCCCTAAATATGCCCATGTTGCACCAACACTCCACAGTCTGCATTGGTTGCCGATCAGTTTCCGGTCACAATTCAAAGTGTTGGTCATCACCTATAAAGCCCTTCATGGCACCGGACCACATTATCTCAGGGACCGCCTTCTGCCGCACGAATCCCAGCGACCGGTTAGGTCCCACAGAGTGGATCTTCTCCGGGTCCCATCAACTAAACAATGTCGTTTGGCGGGGCCCAGGGGAAGAGCCTTCTCTATGGCGGCCCCGACCAGCTCCCCCCAGATATCAGAGTTGCCCCCACCCTCCTTGCCTTTCGTAAGCTCCTTAAAACCCACCTCTGTCGTCAGGCATGGGGGAACTGAGACTTTCCATTCCCCCTAGGCTTATAAAATTTATGCATGGTATGTTAGTATGTATGATTGGTTTCTAAATTGGGGTTTCAAATTAACTTAAATATTAGATTTGTTTACATTGTACTATCATTGCTGTGAGCCGCCCCGAGTCTGCGGAGATGGGCGGCATACAAATCTGATTAATAAATAAATAAATAAAATAAATAAAACAAAGGGACAAAATTGGATTTCCCTTTCAACTTGAAATATTTCTTTTATTACACTTTTATTTAAAGGTCTATGCCCAGAGTTTGACAAACTAACTCTTTGCTAGGTTTGATTTAACGTCTTTGCTGATCAGTACCCTCAGTGAAGACATTTGGTTAACTTATTCATGAAATGTGATCATCAAAATGCAATGAAAAATATATAAATTGGAGAGGCTGTAATAGGTTTTCTAGTGTTAAAGGGTCCAATATTACCTCTTCAAATCAGAAATCCGAGTGTGTGCATCGAGTAATTTGTTCTCAGTAATATTTAAAGAATCCTGTGGGAAAGAGAAAAAAATAAAGAAACATTAAGGATTAACGCAACCACTGGTTTTACTAATATTGAATGATTTAAGTGTCTCTTTTTCATTAGCTGAGTATTAATTCAATTTGTCTTTAGTTCCCCTGGGGGCAGGGAAGCTTTGCTAAGGCTTCTCTCCGTTTGTCCTTGGCAAATAATTTATCACATATTTATAATCCATCAGGAGGGCTCCATTTTCCACCACGGATGGTTAACTCCATGTCTCACATTAGAGAAACATCTTTCGGCTGTGGCGAGGGGGGCGTTTGCCCAGGTTCGCCTGGTGCACCAGTTGCGACCCTATCTGGACCGGGACTCACTGCTCACAGTCACTCATGCCCTCATCACCTCGAGGCTCGACTACTGTAACGCTCTCTACATGGGGCGACCTTTCAAGAGTGTTCGGAAACCTCAGGTCATGCAGAATGCAGCTGCGAGAGCAATCATGGGCTTCCCCAAATATGCCCATGTCACACCAACACTCCGCAGTCTGCATTGGTTGCCGATCAGTTTCCGGTCAGAATTCAAAGTGTTGGTTATGACCTATAAAGCCCTTCATGGCACCGGACCAGATTATCTCTGGGACCGCCTTCTGTCGCACGAATCCCAGCGACCAGTTAGGTCCCACAGAGTGGGTCTCCTACGGGTCCCGTCCACTAAACATTGTTGCTTGGCAGGACCCAGAGGAAGAGCCTTCTCTGTGGCAGCCCCGACCCTCTGGAACCAACTCCCCCCCAGAGATTAGAATCGCCCCCATCCTCCTTGCCTTTCGCAAGTTACTTAAAACCCACCTCTGCCACCAGGCATGGGGGAATTAAGACTTCTTCTCCCCTAGGCCCTTACAATTGTATGTATGGTATGTGTCGTATGTATGTTTGATTTCTTATATTAAGGGTTTTTTAAATTTCGCTTTTAGTATTGAATTATTACTGTATATTGTATATGATTGTTGTTAGCCGCCCCGGGCTTTCGGAGAGGGGCGGCATATAAATCCAATAAAATGAAAAATGAAATGAAATGTCTTTTTTTGAGGTGGATGTTTCACTATCTGCTTGAACAGTTTTCTGTTCTCAAGTCCCTTTTTTTCTAGAGGGCCATTTAGCTGGCTGCTGTCCACTGTTTCTGATACAGGACAATCTAGCGTATTTTTCGAAGTATGAGATGCACCGTTTTGCTCTCTAAAAGAGGCTGAAAATTTGCTGGGTCTTATTCTCTGAAAACAGCTTTTTTGAAGCTTTCTCTCCAGTGCTAATGATATTTCCTGCTCTTACCGGCATGCAGGCTTTTTCATTGCTACTCTCTCCGAAGATTTTTTCCAGCCCTAAATCTTTGCAGAATTTTTTTTTCATTGCTACTCGCTCCGAATAAGGGTTTTTTTCAGCCTTAACCAGGGGATAAAATAATGTGCTGAAACTGACCAGACTTTTCCTCCCAAAAAAACCAAGGTGCGTCCTATACATAGAAACATAGAAACATAGAAGATTGACAGCAGAAAAAGACCTCATGGTCCATCTAGTCTGCCCTTATACTATTTTCTGTATTTTATCTTAGGATGGATCTATGTTTATCCCAGGCATGTCTAAACTCAGTGACTGTGGATTTATCTACCACGTCTGCTGGAAGTTTGTTCCAAGGATCTACTACTCTTTCAGTAAAATTATATTTTCTCATGTTGCTTTTGATCTTTCCCCCAACTAACTTCAGATTGTGTCCCCTTGTTCTTGTGTTCACTTTCCTATTAAAAACACTTCCCTCCTGAACCTTATTTAACCCTTTGACATATTTAAATGTTTCGATCATGTCCCCCCTTTCCCTTCTGTCCTCCAGACTAGACAGATGGAGTCCATGAAGTCTTTCCTGATACGTTTTATGCTTAAGACCTTCCACCATTCTTGTAGCCCGTCTTTGGACCCCTTCAATTTTGTCAATCTCTTTTTGTAGGTGAGGTCTCCAGAACTGGACACAGTACTCCAATAGTACACAATACACAATACTCTGAAAAAATACAATAATTGGTCTAAAAAGAAATATGTACAGAAGATCAGACTGGTAACAAATTCATCTGAGAGGGCTGGACTTTCCATCCCTCCTAAGGACAAATATTTAGCAGATGAACAAAGCTTATTTCTGGGGGAAATAAATAAACCTGCTTTTTACTCATGGTCCAAGGAATAGGTAAACCCTATTTGGTTTTTGATCCTCTTCCCCTAAAAATGGACTCGGTTCTGCAAAAAAATAATAATCATCCTGCTTACCTTAACTCGTTCGTGCTCTTTCCCAAGGGATTCATATTCTCCCAAAAGCTATATAAAAAATAACATTTTAAAATTATTTTGTAAGATTTCAAAAATTCTAGAATAACAGTCAAGCTGGCACAAATTGCAGCATCTGTTACAGCGATCAAAAGAATTTAAGCGAATTCCACCTTTTGTGGAAAGACACAGGTGTCGTGTTCATAGACAGCCAAATAGAAACATAGAAGACTGACGGCAGAAAAAGACCTCATGGTCCATCCTAGTCTGCCCTTATACTATTTCCTGTATTTTATCTTAGGATATATGTTTATCCCAGGCGTGTTTAAATTCAGTTACTGTGGATTCTTCCTTCCTCCCTCCCTCCCTCATTCACAGAAACATAGAAACATAGAAGTCTGACGGCAGAAAGAGACCTCATGGTCCATCTAGTCTGCCCTTATACTATTTCCTGTATTTTATCTTAGGGTGGATCTATGTTTATCCCAGGCATGTTTACATTCAGTGACTGTGGATTTATCTACCACGTCTGCTGGAAGTTTGTTCCAAGCATCTACTTCAGTCAAATATTTTCTGACGTTGCTTACATGTTTCGATCATGTCCCCCCTTTTCCCTTCTGTCCTCCAGACTATACATGAAGTCTTTCCTGATCAGTTTGATGCTTAAGACCTTCCACCATTCTTGTAGCCCAATGACCCAAACTGCTAACCGTGGGCTTTCTATGGCTTTGGAGCAACCCTACCAACTAAAGACTGGGGGTCTGTAACAAATTGGGAGGGTGTTCTCGACAAGAGATTAGAATTGCCCCCAGCCTCCTTGTCTTTCCTAAGCTACTTAAAACCCACCTCTGCCGCCAGGCATGGGGGAACTGAGATACACTTTCCCTCTAGGCCGTTACAATTTTATGCATGGTATGTCTGTTTGGTTTTTCTTATAATGGGTTTTTAATTGTTTTTAGTATTGGATTATTATTATATGCTGTCTTATTATTGTTGTTAGCCGCCCCGAGTCTTCGGAAAGCGGCGGCATACAAATCCAATAGATAGATAGATAGATAGATAGATAGATAGATAGATAGATAGATAGATAGATAGATAGATAGATAGATAGAGATGTAGGTAGGTAGGTAGGTAGATAGATAGATAGATAGATAGAGGTAGGTAGATACTGTAGATATAAATGAGATAAATAGAGATAGATAGATAGATAGATAGATAGATAGATAGATAGATAGATAGATAGATAGATAGATAGATAGAGATGTAGGTAGGTAGGTAGGTAGGTAGGTAGATAGATAGAGATGTAGGTAGGTAGGTAGGTAGGTAGATAGAGATGTAGGTAGGTAGGTAGGTAGGTAGATAGATAGATAGAGGTAGGTAGATACTGTAGATATAGATGAGATAAATAGAGATAGATAGATAGATAGATAGATAGAGATGTAGGTAGGTAGGTAGGTAGGTAGGTAGATAGATAGATAGATAGATAAGATAAGGTAGATTAGATAGATAGATAATAAATAGATAGAGATAGATAGATAGATAATAAATAAATAGATAGATAGATAGATAGATAGATAGATAATAAATAAATAAATAATAATAGATAGAGATAGATAGATAGATAGATAATAAATAAATAATAATAGATAGAGATAGAGAGATAGATAATAAATAAATAATAATAGATAGAGATAGATAGATAGATAGATAGATAGATAGATAGATAGATAGATAGATAGATAGATAGATAGATAGAGGTAGGTAGATACTGTAGATATAGATGAGATAAATAGAGATAGATAGATAGATAGATAGATAGATAGATAGATAGATAGATAGATAGATAGATAGATAGAGGTAGGTAGATACTGTAGATATAGATGAGATAAATAGAGATAGATAGATAGATAGATAGATAGATAGATAGATAGATAGATAGATAGATAGATAGGTATGTAGGTAGGTAGGTAGGTAGGTAGATAGATAGATAGATAGATAGATTAGATAGATAAGATAGGTAGATTAGATAGATAGATAATAAATAGATAGAGATAGATAGATAGATAATAAATAAATAAATAGATAGATAGATAATAAATAAATAATAATAGATAGAGATAGATAGATAGATAATAAATAAATAATAATAGATAGAGATAGATAGATAGATAGATAGATAGATAGAGATAGATAGATATAGATAGATTATAGATAGATAGATAGATAGATTAGATAGATAGATAGATAGATAGATAGATAGATAGATAGATATAGATAGGCCCCAGGCATTCATTCCAAACTGGGCAATACGTACGTTTTGAAACATCTTGTTTTCTTCCTTTAGCCGGGCGTCCTTGTTGTCGGAGAGCTTGTAGGCTTTCTCGAAGGCCTCTTCCAGATCGCGGAGTCTTCTCTTGAGGCGGCTGATGGTGTTGTCTTTGTCCTTGCCGCCCGTGCGCATCTCTTCCAGGCGCTCCTGCAAGGATTTGGTGGTGGCGCTCAGAGCCCCGAAGCGCTCCCGCCAGTCTGTCTGGAAAGGGGAACAGGCCAAGGGTCACACGAGAGGAGAGAGAGTCCAGAGAGACGACGGCACCGGAAAAAACAGCAGGACCAGCTGTGACATCTGATAGAATAAGATGCAGATTTGAGACAAGGTGTTTCTCAGAATTCCCCAGCCAGCGTTGCTAGTCGGAGTCCACCTGTTCTAAGAATGATGGGTGGGGGATACTGGGAGTTGAAGTCCACCTGTTCTAAGCATGCTAACTGGGGAATTCTGGGAGTTGAAGTATACTTGTCTTAAGCATGCTGGCTGGAGAATTCTGGGAGTTGAAGTCTGTCATCTGCACCTCTATAACTTTCTGGTTTGGTGCTGCAACCCAACAGGACCGACACAGACTTCAGAGGAGAATCAGAACTGCATAAAAAGCAATGGCTGCCAACCTGCCTTCCCCATTGAGGACCTGTATACTGCACGAGTCAAAAAGAGGGCAGGGAAAATATTTACTGACCCCTCACATCCTGGACACAAATTGTTTCAACTCCGACCCTCAAAACGTCGCTACAGAGCACTGCACACCAAGACAACTCAACACAAGAACAGTTTTTTTCCGAACGCCATCACTCTACTAAACAAATAATTCACTCAACACTGTCAGACTTTCTACTAAATCTGCGCTTCTATTTCTACTAGTTTTTCTCATCATTCCTTTCACCCATTTCCTCCCATGTTGACTGTATGACTATCACTTGTTGCTTATATCCTAAGATTTTTATTAATATTGCTTCTTCATTGCTTATTTGACCCCTATGACAATCATTAAGTGTCGTACCACATGATTCTTGACAAATGTATATTTTATTTTATGTACGCTGAGAGCATATGCACCAAGACAAATTCCTTGTGTGTCCAATCACACTTGGCCAATAAAAATTCTATTCTATTCTATTCTACTTGTCTTAAGCGTGGTGGCTGGGGAATTCTGGGAGTTGAAGTCCTCAAGCCTTAAAGTTGCCAGGGTTGGACAGCCCTGACCCAAGCCATAAGATACACTTACTACTTCCATCTCTAAGGCCTTGTTTTTATTTTCAAGGGATCGCAGACGACCGTTGGCTTCGTGTAGAGACGTTTCTAGCTGGTCGCACCTAAAAGTTGAAACAGAGAACCATTAAGTGTCATTTTTTTTATTATTAGGTGTAATATCAGAGGAAAAAAATGATTAGAAAAATATGTACTTAATATTACATGTCTTAACAGCAGCAAGGATTATATTCGCACAATATTGGGAAAATGAAGATATATATTATCATGCGGAGAGGGTCGGCATACAAATCTAATAAATAAAATTAATAAAATATACCACGCGATGAAGAGCTAGTCAGGTAGTAGATTGGGCAGAAATGGATAGATTGACATTGAAAATTAAACAGAAAAAAGATGTAGATTATTCATTCATTCATTCATTTATTGGATTTGTATGCCGCCCCTCTCCGGAGACTCGGAGCGGCTAACAGTAACAATAAAACAGTGTACAATAGTAATCTAATACTAAAAACGATTTAAAAAACCCATTAATATAAAAACCAAACATACATACATACATACCACGCATAGAATTGTAAAGGCCTAGGGGGAAAGAGTATCTCAGTTCCCGCATGCCTGACAGCAGAGGTGGGTTTTGAGGAGCTTACAAAAGGCGAGGAGGGTGGGAGCAATTTTAATCTCTGGGGGGAGTTGGTTCCAGAGGGTCGGGGCCGCCACAGAGAAGGCTCTTCCCCTGGGTCCCAACAAGCGACATTGTTTAGTTGACGGGACCCGGAGAAGATCCACTCTGTGGGACCTAACTGGTCGCTGGGATTCGTGCAGCAAAAGGCGGGTTCTGAGATAATCTGTTCTGGTGCCATGAAGGGCTTTATAGGTCATAACCAACACTTTGAATTGTGACCGGAAACCGATCAGCAACCAATGCAGATTGCGGAGTGTTGGTGTGACATGGGCATATTTGGGAAAGCTCATGATAGCTCTCGCGGCCGCATTCTGCATGATCTGAAGTTTCCGAACACTCTTCAAAGGTCGCCCCATGTAGAGAGCGTTGCAGTAGTCGAGCCTCGAGGTGATGAGGGCATGAGTGACTGTGAGCAGTGACTCCCGGTCCAAATAGGGCCGCAACTGGTGCACCAGGCAAACGCCCCCCTCGCCACAGCTGAAAGATGTTTCTCTAATGTGAGCTGTGGATTGAGGAGGACGCCCAAGTTGCGAACCTTCTGAGGGGGCCAGTGATTCTCCCCCTAAGGTAATGGACGGACAGATGGAATTGTCCTTGGGAGGCAAGACCCACAACCACTCCGTCTTGTCTGGGTTATGATCAAACATGGAATCTATTTTACCTATCGCTGGAAAAAAGGGGTGGACCCATTACTCAAAATGCCCACTTGGTTTCCAGCTGTCAAAACTGAAGACAGGGAAGGTCCAGAAATAGTTTTATCTAGCAGAGCATCATTTCAAAAAGGATGTGGGGGGGAAAAGATATTCCAAACAACTCAGCCAATACCTGTCCGTGAGATTTTGATTGGTTTTCTTCATTTCCTCGGAAGGAGAGGCATGGCTTGCTTCTAGCTGCTGCTTTAAGCTGAGAATCTCAGACTCGTAATACGCTCGGAGATCAGTGATATGACGGGTGTGTTTTTCTCTCAAATTCTGCCTAATCCTGATTTTTAAAAAAGAAAGAACAGAACAAAACATTTCAAAATCTTAGCAACTTTGCCAGACGTTACTGAAACATAGAAACATAGAAGACTGACGGCAGAAAAAGACCTCATGGTCCATCTAGTCTGCCCTTATACTATTTTCTGTATTTTATCTCTGTTTATCCCAGGCATGTTTCAATTCAGTGACTGTGGATTGACCAACCACGTCTGCTGGAAGTTTGTTCCAAGCATGTATGACTCTTTCGGTAAAATATTTTCTCATGTTGCTTTTGATCTTTCCCCCAACTAACTTCAGATTGTGTCCCCTTGTTCGTGTGTTCACTTTCCTATTAAAAACACTTCCCTCCTGAACCTTATTTAACCCTTTGACATATTTAAATGTTTCGCTCATGTCCCCCCTTTCTCTCCTGTCCTCCAGACTCTGCAGATGGAGTCCATGAAGTCTTTCCTGATCCGTTTTATGCTTAAGACCTTCCACCATTCTTGTAGCCCGTCTTTCGACCCGTTCAATTTTGTCAATATCTTTTTGTAGGTGAGGTCTCCAGAACTGGACACAGTATTATTCCAAATGTGGTCTCACCAGCGCTCTATATAAGGGGATCACAATCTCCCTCTTCCTGCTTGTTATACCTCTAGCTATGCAGCCAAGCATCCTACTTGCTTTTCCTACTGCCCGACCACTGAAGGGATAGAACTGGTACTTCAAAAAAAATGTACATGCAGTACATGAATTTAAATTTGCTTACGAAAAGCTGATCTCCCCCCCCACCTCAAAAGTCTGTATGTAAAGTGAAAATAGAACAGCGCCATTCCCATGCTTAATAGACTTAGACCTTTGAATAATTTTATTCTCAGTTTGAATGTACACTCATTGGCAAACTTCATTGCATTATCCACTCAATTATGAACCCCAAACAGGTACAGTGATGCCTCGTCTTACGAACTTAATTGATTCTGGGACGAGGTTTGTAAGGTGAAAAGTTTGTAAGACGAAACAATGTTTCCCATAAGAATCAATGGAAAAGCGATTAATGCGTGCAAGCCCAAAACTCATCCCTTTTGCCAGCCAAAGCAATTTCGCTGAGGCTCCCCTCCATGGGAAACCCCACCTCCGGACTTCTGTTGCCAGCGAAGCGGCCGTTTTTGCGCTGCTGGGATTCCCCTGAGGCTCCCCTCCATGGGAAACCCCACCTCCGGACTTCCGCTGCCAGCGAAGTGCCCGTTTTTGCGCTGCTGGGATTCCCCTGCAGCATCGCAATAACACGGAAGTCCAGAGGTGGGGTTTCCCATGGAGGGAAGCCTCAACAGAATCCCAGCAGTGCAAAAACGGCCGCTTCGCTGGCAACAGAAGTCCGGAGGCGGAGCATCCCAGTGGCAGCAGCTTGGGTTTGTAAGGTGAAAATAGTTTGGAAGAAGAGGCAAAAAAATCTTAAACCCCGGGTTTGTATCTCGAAAAGTTTGTATGATGAGTTGTTTGTAAGACGAGGTATCACTGTATATTTATAACTACGTGTGAAATCTTATCTCATCTTTGAAATGCTGTCAGGCTTATTATTATAAGAGGGTGGCCAGGGGGGAAGCATTCTGAAATTCCCTGATATTTCCTTGACATTTCCCTGTAACTTGCGATCTAGTTAAGGCCGCGGTCGTAGATGACGTCATACCAAACGGCTCAGCCGTGGAGAAATATCGGTAGCTGAGGAAGCAAGTTGTTGTGATAGTTAGACTCATTTTGGCTTGACAATGGCAGGCAGTGCGATCAGTTTTTTTTTACATGATTTATCCCTGCCTGCAAAACATTTTAATAGTTTGTTTTTCCCCCCTGATTTATTCCATTTTTTTCACGAATTCCCCGATATTTCCCAAACCACCGATTTCCCTGATAATTCCCTGATTTCCAGTTTTGCTGGACACCCTGTATAAGCTATCCAGAGATTGTAATAGTCGACTAAGCTATGTCGTTTGGCGGGACCCAGGGGAAGAGCCTTCTCTGTGGCGGCCCCGACCCTCTGGAACCAGCTCCCCCCAGATATCAGAGTTGTCCCCACCCTCCTTGCCTTTCACAAGCTCCTTAAAACCCACCTCTGTCATCAGGCATGGGGGAATTGAAATTTCCCTTCCCCCTAGGCCTATAGAATTTACAGATGGTATGTTTGTATGTATGAGTAGTTCTTTAAATTGGGGGTTTTTTACATTATTTTTAATATTAGATTTGTTTACATTGTCTTTTTATATTGTTGTTAGCCGCCCCGAGTCTTCAGAGAGGGGCGGCATACAAATCTAATAAATAAATAAATAAATAAATAAATAGTTAGTTAGTTAGTTAGTGCCGGTTATTTATCCAATACGAACGACTGGGAGGAAGTTGCTATGGATCACTCTAAAGCAATTAAGAGTTTTTATGGAATCCCACAAAAATATACAATGGTTTGTTAGTGACCGTTTGACTTGCAACAGCTTGTTCAATGACCATTCAAAGTTACAATGGCAACAAAACGAGGGAGTTACGGCCGTTTTTCGCACCTACAACTGTTGGTCACTTGATCAAAATTCAGGTTCTTGATGAGTGACTTGTATTTATGTCCCAGGGTTAAATTATTATTATATGGTTCCCTTTTGTGACCTTCCGACAAGCCATGTTAAGCCAGATTCACTTAACAATTATCAATTTAATAATTGCAGGGATTCACTTTTTAAAAACGGGGCAAAATTAACTTATTTTATTTATTTATTTATTTATTTATTGGATTTGTATGCCGCCCCTCTCCGTAGACTTGGGGCGGCTAACAACACTAATAAAAAACATCATATAAATCCAATACTAAAACAACTAAAAAACCGTTATTGTAAAACCAAACATACACGCAAACATACCATGCGTAAATTGTAAAGGCCTAGGGGGAAAGAATATCTCAGTTCCCCCATGTCTGACGGCAGAGGTGGGTTTTGAGGAGCTTATTTAGCTCAATTGTGGCTGTTGAGACAAGGACTATCTCCATCACGGACGATTACGATGATTTGTTTATAAAAAGGCAACATCCTGAACGGGTGATCTTACTTGGAGAGCACCAGGGGATCTTCTACACAAGCAACGGACAGTTCGTGCTGCGTCAAACGGTGATCAGCCGACGGAACTGGCGACCGGGCCAAGGAAGACGGCGTGAGGGTTAAGTTCTCGTTGTCCTCCATCTCCAAAACCTCCTGGCTTCGACGAGGAGAGCCGGCGACGTTGGCGGCCTTCTGAAACTCGCAGCCGCCCCAGGGATCGGCGTGCGAGGCTGCCGAGTGAGAAGTGTATCGGGGAGATTCGGTGGAGCGGGGCGACGCCACCGTGCTGGTGGGAGAAAAGGAACCCACCTCCGAAGGGAGGGAGAACGCAGGGCCTGCCATGGAATCGGGAGACAAGGGAGCCCGCTCGGGGCTGGCGTAGAACCTGGTCAAAGGCCGCCCCGCATTCCGCTCGCCTGGTTTCATGTGGAGCGTTGGGTCGAGGGTAAGGATCTGTGAAAGGGAGGCCATGGGGGTTGGGAGTCAGAAATAAGGCAAGACCCTATTATTAATTTATTATTTATGATTACAGTAATCCCTCGCTACTTCGTATGTAGTTCATCTTTTGAGGGTTCGCTATTTCACGGGTTTTCAAAGGGGGCTTAAATCCATTGAAAATCCATAAAATTCTTCTACGGTGCTTCTGTACACTATGAAAGAAACTGGTGGGTGAGAAACATTATAGAATGACTGTTTATGCAAAGGGTGGGTTTTGAAAGTCCAAATACAGTAATGCCTCATCTTACGAACCTAATTGGTTCCCGGGGGAGGTTCGTAAGGCGAAAAGTTTGTAAGACGAAACATTGTTTCCCATAGGAAACAATGTAAAATGAATTAATGCGTGCAAGGGGGGAAAAACGCAAAAAAACGCCACCGGCCGGCTGTCACCTTTTGAAACAGCCGGGCGCTTCTCAGCGTAATCCCAATGCTGAACCCAAAAGTTCGGCAAAAGTTCGGGTTCAGGTGGACGCCAAGAAGCCCCGCTGCCCGGCTGTCACCTTTTGAAACAGTCAGGGGGCTTCTCGGCGTCCTCCCGAACCCGAACGCCAAACCCGAACTTTGCCAAACTTCTGGGTTCGGCGTTCGGGCGGCCTCCCGAACACCGAACCCGGAAGTTCGGGTTTGGCGTTCGGGTTTGGGAGGACGCCGAGAAGCCCCCTGACTGTTTCAAAAAGCGACAGCTGGGCGGCGGGGCTTCTCGGCGGCCACCCGAACCCGAACTTTTGCCGAACATCCAGGTTCGGCGTTCGGGCGGCCGCCAAGAAGCCCCGCCGCCCGACTGTCGTCTTTTGAAACAGCCGGGGGGCTTCTCGGCGGCCGCCCCGAACGCCGAACCCGGAAGTTCGGGTTTGGCGTTCGGGTTCAGGAGGACGCTGAGAAGCCCCGCCGCCCGGCTGTTAGCTTTTCAAAAGAGACGCAGAGCTGTCGGGCCGGTCAGGAGGCTGGAAAGGAGGTGGGGAATCCCAATAGGGAATTCCATGGGCGGAGCTTTGACATCACAAAGACGTCCTTCCTGGAGTCCACGTTAGTTTTTATCTTCGTGTAGGTTAAGTTTCGTTTTTTTTTTTAGTTTCTGTTTATGTCTTTATTGTAAATTCCTTTTGTTGTCCTGTATTTGTTTTGTCTTTTTTTAATGTTAATAATAAAGATATTTTTTTGAAAGAATTAATGACCTTTATAGGTCATTAGTTAGAATATGACATGGACGAGGGGATCGATGGGCATACAAATCTAAATAAATAAATAAATAAATAAATAAATAAATAAATAAATAAATAAATAAATAAATAAAATAAACTCATCAGATTTCCCGATGACACCAAACACAAGGCTCTTGACAGACTTGGGCGCTATCTAACAAATGAAATTCAATGGTTCTACATTTAGGGGCATGTATAAGGGCACCAGCGTGCCTTCCGCCCCCTGTCCTAATGTTTCTCTTTTACTAGTATCATGTAGAATACCTCTGGGGGATGAGTTGACTGTAGCGGGGTGAAATTCCACTCGGCAAGTTGTTTCTCTTCCTTCTGCTTCTTATGATAAATGTCCTTTAAGGATGTAAGCTTCAGCTCGTCACTGGAACACAGCTAAGAGGGAAGAGTTCAGACGGAGAGTCGAAGCGTTTACTTAATGTCACGATGGACTAGATTTTTAGATTTATTTTATTCATTTGTTTATTGGATTTGTATGCTGCCCCTCTCCGCAGACTCGGGGCGGCTAACAACAATGGTAAAAAAACATGTAACAATCCAATTTAATAAAAACAACTAAAAAACCCTTATTATAAAAAAACCAAACATACACACAAACATACCATCCATAACTTGTAATGGCCTAGGGGGAAAGAATAATTTAACTCCCCCATGCCTGGCCACAAAGGTGGGTCTTAAGAAGTTTGCGAAAGACAAAGAGGGTGGGGGCCCGTTCTAATCTCTGGGGGGAGCTGATTCCAGAGGGCCGGGGCTGCCACAGAGAAGGCTCTCCCGCTGGGGCCCGCCAAACGACATTGTTTGGTCGACAGGACCCAGAGAAGGCCAACTCTGTGGGACCTTATTCGCCGCTGGGATTCGCGCGGTAGAAGGTGGTTCCGGATGTATTCTCCAAGATGGGAGGATATGAGTGTTTTGGGAAGAGAGGCAAGTAGAATAACTCCAAAGAACAGGCCACCAGTCACTTATCACTGAATCCTACGGAATCGGGCGGCATATAAGTCAAATAAATCAAATTATACGCCAGTGTTTCTCTACTTGGCAACATTAAGATGGGTGAACTCCAACTCCCAGAATTCCCCAGCCAGCATAGATATTGTTGGCTGCCCCGAGTTTTCAGAGAGGGGCGGCATTTCAATCCAATAAAACTAAACTAAACTAAACTAATATTGTAGTCCACCCACCTTAAAATTTGCCAAGGGAAACACTGCTACATGGAAAAAGTAAAGCTGAGGTCTTCAAACTTGGCCACTTTTAAGACTTGTGGACTTCAACTTCTAGAATTCTCCAGCCACCTGCAGCTTAGCCGGCTGGAGAATTCTAGGAGTTGAAGTCCACAAAAACTTGCCAAGTTTGGGAACTCCTTGTCCCCAAAGCAGCTTAATGCTGCACGCCACCCAGAATTTGGAAGGAGTTGGGCGGCTTATGAATAGAATAGAATTTTATTGGTCAAGTGTGATTGGACACACAAGGGATTTGTCTTTGGTGCATAGGCTCTCAGTGTACATAAAAGAAAAAGATAAATAAATTAAATTAAATTAAATTAATGCCCTAAGAAGAGAGCAGAATTGTTGTCACCCGTGAAATACACATGTTGTCATCCCTCACATGTTAAACGATAGAAACATAGAAGAAACATAGAAGTCTGACGGCAGAAAAAGACCTCATGGTCCATCTAGTCTGCCCTTATACTATTTCCTGTATTTTATCTTAGGATGGATATATGTTTATCCCAGGCATGTTTAAATTCAGTGACTGTGGATTTACCAACCGCGTCTGCTGGAAGTTTGTTCCAAGCATCTACAACTCTTTCAGTGAAATATTTTCTCACGTTGCTTCTGATCTTTCCCCCAACTAACCTCAGATTGCGCCCCCTTGTTCTTGTGTTCACTATCCTATTTATTTATTTATTTAATAATAATAATAATAATAATAATAATAATAATAATAATAATAATAATATATTAGATTTGTATGCCGCCCCTTTCCGAAGACTCGGGGCGGCTATTTATTTATTTATTTATTTATTTATTTATTTATTTATTTATTCCAATACATAATACACATTGAAGAGAAATATATGTAATAATATAAAGAAAAGAATAGAAAAAAAGATATAAAAGTATAGATGAACGTATTTGAAAGGAAGACAAGATAAATGAGATAAGGAGAGACAATTGGACAGGGGACGGAAGGCACACTGGTGCACTTATGCACGCCCCTATTAAAAACACTTCCCTCCTGAAACCTAGTTAACCCTTGAACATATTTAAATGTTTCGATCATGTCCCCCCAATGAACAAACAACGCTAGGAAGAGAGGGGAGACTCAAAATTCAACCCAAGGGCAGAAAAACCCCTGCCCCAGAAGTCAGCAATACCTGTTCTGAGGAGTCCTTGGTTGAGAACGTAGAAAATTCATTTCCTAAATTCTTAGGCAACGCTCGATACATTTCCTTCTCGTCTAATTTCCAATAGGTCAGCCCTGCGGGATAAAAAACAGGCATCTCGAAACCGATTGAAGGACAGCAAAGAGCCTGGGGGTTATTTTTGAAAGGAAAATAACAGATCGAGGTAGAGTTTGGGGGAGGACTTTTTTTGGAAGTGGTGGGGCTGACACATTAGTTTCGCCCCCGTGGAGCTCCGACGTGCAATAAAAGTAAAGAGAGCATGTTAATTCCGTGGAGGACTCCGGGGCGATTTGTGCCAAGAAAAAGAAATGAAAATGTCGTCCTTTGCAATATTTCAACCTGAAAGGTCGCCCTTAGCCTGAGATTCCCTCCCTCCTTCCTTCCAGCTAACACAGTCTTCCCCAGGAGAAGGAGTAAGAAAGTAGGTAGTAGAGGCAGAATAACCGCCTGAGATAGAAAGAGGGAAGTGGGAGAAAGTTGGATACAGAGGAAATAATATACAGTAAAGCAAACCTGGAATGTGATTTAGTTTATTGTAATTGGATAATGATCTATGTGTATTAAGATTTAGAAACATAGAAACATAGAAGACTGACGGCAGAAAAAGACCTCATGGTCCATCTAGTCTGCCCTTATACTATTTCCTGTATTTCATCTTAGGAAGGATCTATGTTTATCCCAGGCAGGTTTAAATTCAGTGACTGTGGATTGACCAACCACGTCTGCTGGAGGTTTGTTCCAAGGATCTACTACTCTTTCAGTAAAATAATATTTTCTCATGTTGCTTTTGATCTTTCCCCCAACTAACCTCAGATTGTGCCCCCTTGTTCTTGGGTTCACTTCCCTATTAAAAACACTTCCCTCCTGAACCTTATTTAACCCTTTAATATATTTAAATGTTTCGATCATGTCCCCCCTTTCCCTTCTGTCCTCCAGACTAGACAGATGGAGTTCATGAAGTCTTTCCTGATACGTTTTATGCTTAAGACCTTCCACCATTCTTGTAGCCCGTCTTTGGACTCGGTCATTTTTATCAGTATCTTTTTGTAGGTGAGGTCTCCAGAACTCCATAATTTGTTGATGGTATATGAAGTTGTATGTTGAATGTGGAGAAAAATATTTTAAAAATTGGAAAATAAATAGATAAAATAACATAGTCTTCCCCCGGATCCCGATTCAAGAAGGATAAATTGGATTAAAGCATTGGATTTCCTGCACAAGACTCTCTGCTTATTAGAAGAAAGAGAGTCCAAGTTAAAATGAAGAAACACAGGTAGACTTCAACTTACAATAGTTCATGTGTTTGAAGTCACAAAGCCACTAGGGGGGAAAAAAAGACCTTTTTTCACACTAATGACTGTGACAGCCTAGAGTGGTGTGGTAGCCTAAGGGTGGAGCTCTCGCCTCACAATCAGGTGGCTGTGACTTTGATAGAAACATAGAAGATTGACAGCAGAAAAAGACCTCACCATACATCTAGTCTGACCTTATACTATCTCCTGTATTTTATTTTAGGATGGATCTATGTTTATCCCAGGCATGCTTCAATTCAGTTGCTGTAGATTGACCAACCACATCTGCTGGAAGTTTGTTCCAAGCATCTATGACTCTTTCAGTCAAATATTTTCTCCTGTTGCTTCTGACCTTTCCACCAACTAAGATTGTGTCCCCTTGTTCTTGGGTTCACTTTCCTATTAAAAACACTTCCCTCCTGGACCTTATTTAACCCTTTAGCGTATTTAAATGTTTCGATCATGTCCCCCCCTTTTCCTTCCGTCCTCCAGACTAGACAGACTGAGTTCATGAAGTCTTTACTGATCAGTTTCATGCTTATATATATATGCAGAGTAACGCAGGAGGACTGGATAATGTGGCAATTTAATGAACCAGAGGAATGATTGAAGACATGTTTGTATAAAACAGTGGTTTATTCTTCAGTGAAAAATATATTCAGTCTTCTATTTACAGGAACTTTACATCAGCTACGTTCAGCTGACTTACAAGTTGAGACACCTTTCCCCCAGGCTTTTTTATACTTTGTTTTATGTTTGGTACGAATGTGCTGTTTGGTTTTTTAAATAATGATAGGGTTTTATATGTTTTTTAATATTAGATTTGTTCCACTACTATATTGTTTTTATTGCTGTTGTGAGCCGCCCCGAGTCTTCGGAGAGGGGCGGCATACAAATCTAATAAATGAATGAATGAATGAATGAATGAATGAACGAATAAATGAACAAATAAATGAATGAACAAATAAATGAATAAACAAATAAATAAATAAATAAATAAACAAACAAATAAACAAATGAATGAATGAATAAATAAATAAAATAAGTAGATATTCAACCAATCCAGGTTACAAGTAGATACAAAACCTATCCAGGTTTCTAGTAGGTACTAAATCCTATCCAGGTTTCTTCGTATCACTATTACTACTCTACTCAATATCTAACTCACGCTCAAACTGCTCCAGCCACCACCATCAACAGCAAACAACCAAACCAACAATGACCAACAAGAGAATGGTGAAGTTGATTTGCATCTTATAATGCTCTGGCCCAATCACATTTCAGTTCACACCCAATGACTCAGCCTTAGCCTGCTTACATTCTACCTTTTACCTTATGTGGTCCTACAATGAAATATCACCCAGGATTGCTATTTTTAGGTTATAACTGGGAAAAACAGTCGTAGAGAAACAGCAGGTGACTTCAATGCGACCCGCCAAACTCGGTTTCCGAATTGCAGATTTGCTTCTGCCTCGACTTACCCTCTGTAGTTATTTCAAGCGAATAAAATAATCCACCTTTGTTACGAACCCGCCATGCTTACAAGAGGTACCGACAGAGGCGGTTACTGTACCTGAAGAAACAGAGACTAAAGAGTTTTGGCTCCCATTTTGCTGGTTGAGGTAAAACGGAGTGGTGGATGGCGAGGCGGCGGCAGCAGCGATGGAATTGGCCTGTAATTGCGCAGAATGGCGGGGAGAGAAAACCAGGGATTGATTGGTCAAAAGACTATGCAAAAGAGAGTAAATTTGCCCCAACCATCTGAAAAAAATAATGTTCCCTCCTAGGAATAATCCTATCGAATTCAGGAGTGCTTGTGGGTTGCTTTGAAAGAAGATGGACAACAAATCTAATAAATCAATTAAAAGTGACCACTTCCAGATAAACTCATATTAAGGCTGAAGTTATCAGTCATTCCAAACTAAGCCAAGAATTGACATCTTGTCCAGGAAGAGCCTTCTCTGTGGCGGCCCCGGCCCTCTGGAACCAACTCCCCCCAGAGATTAGAATTGCCCCCACCCTCCTTGCCTTTCGTAAGCTACTTAAAACCCATCTCTACCGCCAGGCATGGGGGAATTGAAATGCTCTTTCCCCCTAGGCCTTTACAATTGTATGCATGGTATGTTTGTATGTATATTTGGTTTTTTATATTAAGGGGTTTTTAATTCGCTTTTAGTATTGGATTATTATTGTACACTGTTTACGATTGCTGTTAGCCGCCCCGAGTTTTCGGAGAGGGGCGGCATATAAATCCAATAAATAATAATAATAATAATAATAATAATAATAATAATTGACCAAAGTGAATGAAGAAAGTGGTTGAAGGCCTGCAAATCTTAAGTAAGAGTCCTCGGAGAGGGGCAGCATATAAATCCAATAAATAATAATAATAATAATAATAATAATAATAATAATAATAATAATTGACCCAAGTGAATGAAGAAAGTGGTTGAAGGCCTGCAAATCTTAAGTAAGAGTCCTCGGAGAGGGGCAGCATATAAATCCAATAAGTAAATAAATAAGATTATTACAGGCTGCAAGGCAACCGCTCTACACCCCACCCAAGTATACAACCATTAAAAAAGGAGAACTTCCTATTTAAAAAGGAGAGCGAGGGTTGAAAATACTGCTTAAGGCAGAGATCAACAGGGTCGATAAAAATCGATGGTTTTGAAAAAGAAATCAAATTAAAAATACATTTTTTAAAATGTAAATCAGACTTTTTTATTTAAATCAGTTTGGGTTTTTTTTTACTTTTATCACATTTATTTTAATAACATGCTTTCGGAGTAAAAAATCTATCTAAAGATGGTTTTCTATTTAAGATACGGTCATAATTTAGTTTATTCAGCATGAAATGAAGCTGAGTCCTCAGCGACCGCCTTCTGCTGCACGAATCCCAGCGGCCAGTTAGGTCCCACAGAGTGTGTCTTCTCCGGGTCCCGTCAACTAAATAACGCCGCTTGGTGGGACCCAGGGGAAGAGCCTTCTCTGTGGCGGCCCCGGCCCTCTGGAACCAACTCCCCCCAGAGATTAGAATTGCCCCCACCCTCCTTGCCTTTCGTAAGCTACTTAAACCCCACCTCTACTGCCAGGCATGGGAGAATTGAAATTTCTTCTCCCCCTAGGCTGCTACAATGGTATGCATGGTATGTTTGTATGTGTGTTTGGTTTTGTATATTAAGGGGTTTTTAATTCGCTTTTAGTATTGGATTATTATTGTATACTGTCTATGATTGCTGTTAGCCACCCCGAGTTTTCGGAGAGGGGCGGCATACAAATCCAATAAAACTTGAAACTTGAGTTATGTAGCATGAGGCTGTATATTCTGCAATATTGGGAGCTGCTGCCGGACAAGAGATGGGAGTTACTTTTTTAAAATCCTGATTTAAATCAAGTTGATTTAAATCAAATCCACTCTGGGCTCCAAGCTTGGCCGCTTTAAGCCTTGAGGACTTAAAGTCTTGGGCCTTCCAAGAAATGTCCACATCTCACTATCACTCCGCGGACTGCATTGGCTACCGATCAGTTTCTGGGCACAATTCAAAGTGTTGGTTATGACTTATAAAGCCCTACATGGCAAAGGGCCAGATTATCTCTGAGACCGCCTTCTGCCGCACGAATCCCAGCAACCAGTGAGGTCCCACAGAGTTGGCCTCCTTAGGGTCCCGTCGACCAAACAATGTCGGTTGGTGGGACCTAGGGGAAGAGCCTTCTCTGTGGGAGCCCCGGCCCTCTGGAATCAACTCCCCCCCAGAGATTCGCACTGCCCCCTCCCTCCTTGCCTTCCAAAAGAGCTTAAAAACTCATCTTTGCCACCAGGCTTGGGACTCTTAGATCTTTCCCTGATCACTGAATGCCTTAAGTATAATTGCTGAATGTTTGGTTAATAAGTTAATTTTTTAGGTTAATCTTCTCTTTCCAATTGTTTTTAATATTGTAGTACTAATTGGATTATATTACTGTTCTTTTTTTATATATGCTGTGAGCTGCCCCGAGTCCTCGGAGAAGGGCGGCATACAAATCCAATTAAATAAATAAAATAAATAAATAAACTCCCAGAATTCTTCAGACAGCCATGCTGGCTGCCTGGGGAATTCTAGGAGTTGAAGTCCACAAGTCTTAAAAATTGCCAAACTTGGAGTCCATAATCCTGGGCCAAAAGGCCAGATTAACGTATTTAGCTCTTTAAGGCCTAAATGGGCAGTGCAATCCTAGAACAGCAAGGTGCTGGCTGGGAAATTCTGGGAGTCCAAACCCACAGCTGTTATGTTCCTTGACCACCGCCATCCCCGCTTTGTATGGATTTCAGCAACTCTCTTACATTGTCAACAATTGGCTCTCTTCTTGGCTCGGTCTCTTCTTCCATTGTTTTCTTCAGGTGGTTTTGTTTCAACTTTTGAGCCCAGGAGGTTAAAGGTATGCTGCCAAAGAAGAAAACCGAGAGACGGGGAATCAAAATACAGTGGTGCCTCTACCTACAAACACCTCCACTTACGAACTTTTCTAGATAAGAAACGGGTGTTCCAGATTTTTTTTGCCTCTTCTCAAGAACCATTTTCCACTTACAAACCCCGAGCCTCCGAAATTGTAACCGGAAAAGGCAGAGAGAAGCCTCCGTTGGGGCCTCTCTGGGAATCTCCTGGGAGGAAACAGGGCCAGAAAAGGCGGGGAGAAGCCTCCGTGGGGCCTCTCTAGGAATCTCCTTGGAGGAAACAGGGCCGGAAAAGGCGGGGAGAAGCCTCCGTGGGGCCTCTCTAGGAATCTCCTGGTAGAAAACAGAGCCAGAAAAGGCAGGGAGAAGTCTCCATGGGGCCTCTCTAGGAATCTCTTGGGAGAAAACAGAGCCAGAAAAGGCGGGGAGAAGCCTCCGTGGGGCCTCTCTAGGAATCTCCTGGGAGGAAACAGGGCCAGAAAAGGCGGGGAGAAGCCTCCGTGGGGCCTCTCTAGGAATCTCCTGGGAGGAAACAGGGCCGGAAAAGGCGGGGGGAAGCCTCCGTGGGGCCTCTCTAGGAATCTCCTGGGAGAAAACAGAGCCGGAAAAGGTGGGGAGAAGCCTCCGTGGGGCCTCTCTAGGAATCTCCTGGGAGGAAACAGGGCCGGAAAAGGCGGGGGGAAGCCTCCGTGGGGCCTCTCTAGGAATCTCCTGGGAGAAAACAGAGCCGGAAAAGGTGGGGAGAAGCCTCCGTGGGGCCTCTCTAGGAATCTCCTGGCAGGAAACAGGGCCCCCACCCTCCCTGTGGTTTCCCCAATCGCACGCATTACAGTATTTGCTTTTACATTGATTCCTATGGGGAAAAATTGCAGGATTCCCCAGTCGGCATAGCCGGCTGAGGAATTCTGGGAGTTAAAGTCCTTCCTCTCTTGAAGCTTGCTGGCTGGGGAATTCTGGGACAGGAAGCCCACCCATCTTGAATCATGCAGGCTGAGGAATTCTAGGCGTTGAAGCCCACCCATCTTAAAGTTGCTAAAGCTATACTGTTTTGTGCGGAGGGCAGGAGCCTACAAACCTTTAGCCTTAAAGTTTCTAAGGCTAAGAAACCCTATACGGTGGTACCTCATGATACGAACTTAATTGGTTCCGGGACGAGGTTCGTAAGGTGAAAAGTTTGTAAGACGAAACAATGTTTCCCATAGACATCAATGGAAAAGCAATGAATGCGTGCAAGCCCAGAACTTAGAAACCCGGAAGCCGGGCCGCCATCACCAAAGGAGTCTTGAACCTCCCGTTCTCCCCCGCCGCCCCTTCACTGTCCCTGTGTTCCTAGGAGAAGCGCTGGGGAGGGAGGCAAGCCGGCCCTTCTGCTCCTCCCCAGCGCTTCTCCCGGAAGTTCGGTCGGGTTCGGGAGGCCACCGGGAAGCCTCCCGGCTGTTTTAAAAGGTGACAGCTGGGTGGCAGGGCTTCCCAGCGGCCTCCTGAACCCGAACTTTTGCTGAACCTCCGGGTTCGGCGTTCGGGAGGCCCGTGGGAAGCCCCGCTGCCCGGCTGTCACCTTTTGAAACAGTCGGGGGGCTTCTCGGCGGCCTCCCGAACGCCGAACCCGGAAGTTCGGGTTCAAGAGGACGCTGGGAAGCCCCCCCGCTGTTTCAAAAAGCGACAGCCGGGCGGCGGGGCTTCTCGGCGGCGGCAGCGGAGGGTTCGTAAGAAGGAAAAAGTTCGTAAGAAGAGGCAAAAATTTTCTGAACCCCGGGTTTGTATCTCGGGTTGTTCGTAAAACGAGGGGTTCGTATCATGAGGTACCACTGTATTAGAATAAAGAGCCAAGTTTTAAAGCTGGTAACTTCAAAGATGGAGCTAACGAATTGAATAGTGTCAGTCGCTTACCCATCTGGTTCCTCGGCCTGACCTTGGTGAACCCGGTGCTCAAACCGAGCGGGAATGTCGCCCTCGTTCTCCTTCAGAGATGGAAAAGATCCTATTGTGGTTTGCGAACTTTCTCTTTTGTCCCGACTGCTGGACACGACTGCCTCCTCTGTGGCTGGTGCTGGATGGCTGGGCCGTTCGGTCATTGTCTCTGAGTCTTCCATGCATGACGGAAGGTCGTCGCATTTGCTGGGACTGAGTTCCGCAGCAGATAACGTACCGTATCCGCTGCTTATTGAAACACTGTTGGCGAGGCCTTCCGAGTGCATGGTGGTGGCCTCTGCTGGGTGGTCGGCAGGGCCGGGGTGGAACTGACGGCTGAAGAGCTCATTCTCTTCGAAGGCGTTGGCCTTCAGCCCCATCGGACTTCCTAGCGATGGGCAGCCGTCGGAAAGCCTGACGGACGAGGACTGTTTGGCACACGAGCAGGCGTTCTGGGTTTGCAGTTTCCCCAAGCGCCTGATTTCATTTTGTATGTGCTGGAAAGAAGAAGGAGGAGGAGGAAGAAGGAGGAGGAAGAGGAGAAAGAGGAGGCGGAAGGAAGAAGGAAGGGGGAAAAGAAAAAGGAGAAGGAAGCAAGAAGGAGGAGGAGGAGAAGGAAGAAGAGAAAGGAGAAGGATGCAATAAGGAAGAGGAGGAGGAAGAGAAGGAAAAAGGAGGAAGAAGGAGGAGAAGGAAGAAGCAGGAGGAAGAGGAGAAGGAGGAGGTGGAAGGAAGAAGGAAGGAGGAAAAAAAAGGAGAAGGAAGCAAGAAGGAAGGAGGAAGAAGGGAGAGAAGGAGAATAAGAGGGAGGAGGAAGCAGGAAGGAGGAGGAGAAGGAGAAGAAGGAAAAGGAGGAGGAGCAGGAGGAGGAGAAGAAAGAGGAGAAGGAAGCAAGAAGGAGGAAGAAAGGAGGAGGAGAAGGAGGAAGAGGAGAAGGAGGAGGTGGAAGAAAGAGGAGGAAGAAGAAGAAGGAAGGAGGAAGAAAGAAGAGAAGGAGAATGAGAAGGAGGAGGTGGAAGGAAGAAGGAAGGAGGAAAAAAAAGGAGAAGGAAGCAAGAAGGAAGGAGGAAGAAGGGAGAGAAGGAGAATAAGAGGGAGGAGGAAGCAGGAAGGAGGAGGAGAAGGAGAAGAAAGAAAAGGAGGAGGAGCAGGAGGAGGAGAAGAAGAGAAGGAAGCAAGAAGGAAGAGGGGGAGAAGGAAGAAAGGAAGAAAGAGAAGGAGAAGGAA
Organism: Erythrolamprus reginae; assembly: GCF_031021105.1. NCBI lineage: Eukaryota > Metazoa > Chordata > Lepidosauria > Squamata > Dipsadidae > Erythrolamprus > Erythrolamprus reginae. The sequence goes on along the minus strand of NW_027248644.1, from coordinate 9,340 downwards.
GAAGCAGGAGGAGAAGGAGGAAGAGGAGAAGGAGGAGGTGGAAGAAAGAGGAGGAAGAAGAAGGAAGGAGGAAGAAAGAAGAGAAGGAGAATGAGAAGGAGGAGGAAGCAGGAAGGAGGAGGAGGAGGAAGAAAAAGGAAGGAGGAGGAGGAGGAGGAAGAAGAAGCGAGGAGGAGGAGGAGAAACAGAAGCAGAAGAAGGGGGGGGGGGGAAATCAAACCTTTCATTAAAATCAAACCTTTTATTCAAACAGGCAGCATTTCATCGACTCCACGAGAAGAGCCACGTTTTAGTCTGTAGCACATTTTCACACACATACACACACACATGCTGAAATATGTTATGACAGACGAATGAACACTTAGAAATCTCTTTTTTGCAACACATGCACGGACCCATTCGTGGGGGCTTGGCTGAGACTGAATCGAGACACCCCCCACCCCAACAAATCTTGCATGAAAATATCATAGTTCGTAAGAACTATCCATCCAAGTGGCCCTTAAACGAAAGAAGACAACGTGAGCGTTGGGCTGAGCTCTCTTGCCTCTCTCAACGAAGAATTACAAGTTGGAAACTTTTCCCCATTAAACCACAACCGACGCTGTTATTTCACGACAAACTCAAGACTTAAAAAACACCACAATGAGTCGGACAAGGACAAAGTTTGAGAATTAAGCCAAAAAAAACAGGTTTGCAACAGGCACCGACATTCCTTCGAGGTAATTTTCCAAATATCAAACGGCAGAAAATATTATTTGGTAAGTAGTCTCGCTTCTCCAATGCAACACGCAACCTCAGACACGTACATTACAGGTGAGTATTCCGTGAGTATGAATGGCAAAAATTCACCCAGAAATTAAAGAAAAGGAAAATGTAGACCAATGTATGCAGGGAAAGAAGAGAAAGGTAGAACAATACCTCTGCTTATTGGTTTCAATTTCAGGAACAGTTGGTTACTATTATTGGAGAGGGCCATCAGGAAAGGTAAGGGAGAAACAGTTACCAAGAAGGGTGTAAATATTAGAAGCATAGAAACATAGAAGACTGACGGCAGAAAAAGACCTCATGGTCCATCTAGTCTGCCCTTATGCTATTTCCTGTATTTTATCTTAGGATGGATATATGTTTATCCCAGGCATATTTCAATTCAGTGACTGTGGATTTACCAACCACGTCTGCTGGAAGTTTGTTCCAAGGATCTACTACTCTTTCAGTAAAATAATATTTTCTCATGTTGCTTTTGATCTTTCCCCCAACTAACTTCAGATTGTGTCCCCTTGTTCTTGTGTTCACTTTCCTATTAAAAACACTTCCCTCCTGAACCTTATTTAACCCTTTAACATATTTAAATGTTTCGATCATGTCCCCCTTTTTCCTTCTGTCCTCCAGACTCTACAGATGGAGTTCATGAAGTCTTTCCTGATACATTTTATGCTTAAGACCTTCCACCATTCTTGTAGCCCATCTTTGGACCCGTTCAATTTTGTCAATATCTTTTTGTAGGTGAGGTCTCCAGAACTGAACACAGTATTCCAAATGTGGTCTCACCAGCATTCTATATAAGGGGATCACAATCTCCCTCTTCCTGCTTGTTATACCTCTAGCTATGCAGCCAAGCATCCTTACTTGCTTTTCCTACCGCCCGACCACACTGCTCACCCATTTTGAGACTGTCAGAAATCGCTACCCCTCAATCCTTCTCTTCTGAAGTTTTTGCTAACACAGAACTGCCAATGCAATACTCAGATTGAGGACTCCTTTTCTCCAAAATGCACCAAATAACGCATAGATGAAATGTATCAAGACATCTATTTTCACCTGTAGGACCATATTTAACAGGAGGTGAAAACTGAAATTTCTGAGAAAAGAGGACTGGCATATTACAGGGGTACCTCTACTTAGGAACTTAATTTATTCCGTGACCAGGTTCTTAAGTAGAAAGGTTTGTAAGAAGCAGCACTTTTTAGCATAGGAATCAATGTACAGTAAAAGCAAATAATGCGTGCGATTGGGGAAACCACAGGGAGGGTGGAGGCCCTGTTTCCTCCCAGGAGATTCCTAGAGAGGCCCCACGGAAGCTTCTTGCTAAAGAAAAAGTTGACGTTCCCAGAAAAAATAACTTTGCAGTTTATTTGCGGAGACTAAACAAAGCTATCGGAGAGGATGCTTTTCATCGACAAAACCCATTTCAACACAAGTGTGAAAAGAAAGCCTGGGTCGACAGGAAGTGTGCATATACACACACGCACTCACTCAAACCATATGCAACACAGATGGATTTAATAATCTCGCGGCTTCGAGGAGAAATGTAAACAGAGCGATACTCCCCACCGACGAAGGAGCTGTTTTAGGCATTTGATAAAATTGTGGTAAACAGTATTCCCCGTGCTTATCGCTTATTCCCACCTCCCTGGCAATTCCCAGCTCACGTTCTCTAGGACAGTGGTTCCCAACCTTGGCAACTTGAAGAGATCTGGACTTCAACGTCCAGAATTCCCCAGCCAGCATTGCCAAGGTTGGGAAACACTGCTCTAAAACTAGACATTCGTTCAGCATTTAAAGGGCAAAGATTAAATGAAACAACTTACGTGGATTTGATGACAAAATACTTTTTGCTGCGTGACTATCTGTTCCTGGCATTGCCTCTCCACCAGGCTGAACAAATGGAGCCACCTGGTCTGGGGGAAAAGATAAGATTCGGCAAAGGAAATAAAGCATTTCCACCCTTGATGAATTATAAATTCCATTTGCCCACATCTAGCTAGGCGATTGGTTGAACTATAATACAACGGATGGTTTTCTCTTTTTGCCTTGAGCCTATTGTCTAATACCTGTTCTGAACAGAAATAAAAAGAATCCAAAGACAGAAAGAAAACCTGAAATCTAGAAAATTCTAGAGTCCTAGAAAGATATTTAAGATTTCAGACCTCAGCGCTTGGCAACACCACATATTAATTGGTTAACTATTTTTACATTTACCTTTTTATTTTTAAAAATATTTTTATTGTTTTCAAAAAAAGACAGACAAAGACATACAACATTAAACATTCAAGGAGCTGCCATTGCTCCGCTTGTCGTAGAAGTCTAAAATATAAACAGAATATAAAACCCCCTCTGTTACCAGATCTATGCAGAAATGCCACACGTGTAAATTACATTCTTATTGAATTTAATTCTATATTTTTAATATTAAACTTATTAATTAAATTTCTTTATATTTTAAAATATTATGTACTTATATAAAAAGAAAAGGAATAAACAAAGTGTTAGTAATACAGAAAAAAGAGAAGATAAACACTTCTAAGTTAGTTATAATATAAACTATTTCATTCTATCTTATATTTCTTCAAATCATTATTTATTCTTATATATTTAGTTATTAATTCTATTTTTAAAATTCCACCAATCATATACTTTGTCCCATATTTTATAAAATTCTGTTTCAGTTTGATTATTCAGACGTTTAGTCATCATGTGTAGTTCTGCACATTCTATAATTTTTTAAAATACTCTCTTCAGATCGTATAAATCTTTTGCCTTTTTTTTACATTTACCTTTTTATAATTGTGCAAAAGTTGCCCAGAGTTGATTCGTGCGGCAGAAGGGATCACCTCCTGCCGCACAAATCCCAGCTACCGGTTAGGTCCCACAGAGTTGGCCTTCTCCGGGTCCTGTCAGCTAAGCAATGCTGTCTGGCAGGATCAAGGGGAAGAGCCTTCTCTGTGACGGCCCCAACCCTCTGGAATCAACTCCCCCTGGAGATTAGAACTGCCCCCACCCTCCTTGCCTTTCACAAGCTCCTTAAAACCCACCTATGTCGCCAGGCTTGGGGAAGTTGATATGCCCCTTAGCCACTATGATTTATGTATGATTTGCTTGGATAGTGTGATTAATTTTTTCATGATAAGGGGTTTTTAATCTGTTTTTTTAATATTGGATTTGTTCATTGTGTATTGTTTTATTTATTTTATTTATTCATTTGTCCAATACACAAATACATAGGAAGAAAAAAAAAGACATGTGCTAATATATATAAGGGTAAAAGTGAACTTAGAGGAGAGGATATATGAAAGGAAGAGAATATATAAGATAGGTGAAAGAAAGGAGAGACAATTGGACAGGGGACGAAAGGCACACAGGTGCACTTATGTACGCCCCTTACTGGCCTCTTAGGAACCTGGAGAGGTCAATCGTGGAGAGTCTAAGGGAGAAGTGTTGGGGGTTAGGGGTTGACACAATTGAGTCCGGCAATGAGTTCCATGCTTCGATAACTCGATTGTTGAAATCATATTTTTTACAGTCAAGTTTGGAGCGGTTCGTATTAAGTTTGAATCTGTTGCGTGCTCTTGTGTTGTTGCGGTTGAAGCTGAAGTAGTCATTGACCAGTAGGACATTGCAGCATATGATCTTGTGGGCAATACTCAAATCGTGTTTTAGGCGCCTTAGCTCTAGGCTTTCTAGGCCCAGGATTGTTAGTCTATTTTCATAGGATATTCTGTTTCGAGTGGAGGAGTGAAGGGCTCTCCTGGTGAAATATCTTTGTGTTGTGAGCCACCCCGAGTCTTCGGAGAGGGGCGGCATGCAAATCTAATAAATTATTATTAATTATTATTATTTTTAATAGTGAGCTGGGCAAGGTGTACATTTAGCAAATAAATAAAACGTAGGAAGAGGAAGTGAGGCTGCTTTTAAAAAATAACCGAGAGACCTACACGGAAAGACCATTTATGTTACATACCTCGCAGTTCTTCAGTATTTGGGGGTCCCTGCTGCTTTGAGCATCTTGCATAGACGAAGCCAGCAAACGGACCTCTTCCGTTATTGCAGGAGGACCAACTTTGCCCGAGAAATTGGATATGACATCTGGCTGGAATAAAGGACTGTTTCTGTTGAACAAACACAAATATGAATTATTGATTTACTGAAACTCGGCTGAGCTTTGCTGACAATCCATTCTTGCTCCGAAGACAATGTGGAACCCACGGAAAAGCTGCAGGGTTTTCCCACTGATCTTAACTGAGGTATAACAAGCAGGAAGAGGGAGATTGTGATCCCCTTATATAGAGCGCTGGTGAGACCACGTTTGGAATACTGTGTCCAGTTCTAGAGACCTCGCCTACAAAAAGATATGGACAAAATTGAACGGGTCCAAAGACGGGCTACAAGAATGGTGGAAGGTCTTAAGCATAAAACGTTTCAGGAAAGACTTCATGAACTCCATCTGTATAGTCTGGAGGACAGAAGGAAAAGGGGGGACATGATCGAAACATTTAAATATGTTCAAGGGTTAAATAAGGTCCAGGAGGGAAGTGTTTTTAATAGGAAAGTGAACACAACAACAAGGGGGCACAATCTGAAGTTAGTTGGGGGAAAGATCAAAAGCAACATGAGAAAATATTATTTGACTGAAAGAGGAGTAGATCCTTGGAACAAACCTCCAGCAGACATGGTTGGTAAATCCACAGTCACTGAATTTAAACATGCCTGGGATAAACATAGATCCATTGTAAGATAAAATACAGAAAATAGTATAAGGGCAGACTAGATGGACCATGAGGTCTTTTTCTGCCGTCAGTCTTCTTCTTCTATGAGTGTTGTTGACTAAAATGAATCCCTTGTCAGTCATAAGCAGGATTTTGGAGAAGCTCAGCCCAAAAATCAAAATTTGTTTCTCTACTTGAAAAATTGGATTCCGAAAATAGGATCAGAGTTTAAGAAGCGTGTCACTGGCTTCACATCTCACTAACCTGTTGTTACTTATGTTATAATCACCCGAGTTGCGAACGTTCTTTGCATCACCGTCTGCTGATGGTGCCTCTTGCTCTGGTTTCACCAAACGCAGGTTTTCCATATCTCATGCTTGCAAAGATTGTGGTTATCCTTAAAAAAATTAGACGCATATAAATTAGTTTGCTTTGATAAAATAATTCGGCAAGGAAAGCAAGTATGATTGCTATCGTTGGCATAAAATGTGTTTAAAATCTGTAAAGCACAGATTCATTGCTTGGTCTGACCAAACCATTGCATTACTAAGTCCAGCCAATATTTAGAAAAACATTCGATTTTTTTATTAACACCTATACTCAGTATAGTTTCTTTGGTATCAGAAAACAATTCTACTTGCCTTATATATCCACAACATTCCAGACAAATGCTTTTTTACTGCTGCTGTTTCGTTCAGGTGGCTAAATCCAAAATAAACTCTACAATGTGAACAAAGAAAAGACCGCTGTAAAACACAAAGGAAGTTATCCATTTCCTGGTAAACATCATATGCCTGACCTATTTCTTCCCAACCAGAGTTCTGTGTGCATTAATTATTTGTAGAGGACTTTAATTTATTAATGCAGCATTCTTAAAAATTTACTCTCCAAAACAGATTGAAATTGTCCTTTGAATAATGAAATGAAATGTTGGTACAATTATAATTAAGCACAAATTTAGCATGTATGTATGTATGTATGTATGTATGTATGTATGTATGTATGTAAGTAAGTATTTATTTGATTTGAATGCTGCCCTTCTCCGAGGACTCGGGGCAGCTCACAAAATATCTGTTGATTGTTTTTAATATAGTGAGATTTTTAACTTGTAGTTTATTTAGATTTGTATAAACATTGTTTTATATTGTATCTTGTGAGCCGCACCAAGTCTTTGGAGAAGGGCAGTATACAAATCTAATACATACATACATACATACATACATACATACATACATACATACATACATATATACATACATACATATATATCAAACAATATACAATATACATATCAAAAAAATCCAATTAATATAGCTAAAAAACTTTTAAAACTCTAATAACATTTAAAATCATTCATTCCCATTCAGACAGTAAGACATACTACACTCGTTGGCCCCAAGCCTGGCGGCAAAGATAGGTCTTTAAACTTTAAGGAAGGTGAGGAGGGGGGGACAGTGCGAATCTCTGGAGGGAGCTGATTCCAGAGGGCTGGGGCCCCCACAGAGAAGGCTCTTCCCCTAGGCCACGCCAAACAACATTTCTATGTATATGTGTGCATGGGTTCGTGTATGAATCTGTCATCTGCAGCTCCATAACTGTCTGGTTTAGCTCTGCACAAGGCTGCATTACTATTACTCTCCTCTTCGTTCCTATCACCCATCTCCTCCCACTGTAACTTGTTGCTTGTATCCATACGATTTATATTAATATTGATTGCTTCTTCATTGCTTAGTTGACCCGTTTGACAATCATTAAGTGTTGTACCTCATAATTCTTGACAAATGTATTTTATGTACATTGAGAGCATCTGCACCAAAGACAAATTCCTTGTGTGTCAAATCACACTTGGCCAATAAAGAATTCTATTTTATATCCTATTATATATATATATATATATATGTATCAAATGTTTTTATATATATTTGTTTTCGTAGATTTTCACGGGTACAGGTATGATGGTCTTGGTATATTCAGGTTTCTTCCCGTGTAGGATTTAGAAATTTCTGGCGACGTTTCATCGAGGTCCCACTCATCATCTTCAGGCTGGTGCTTCTGTCTGTGTTCGCCCTAGAACAAGGACAGAAGCACCAGCCTGAAGATGACGAGTGGGACGAAACGTCGCCAGAAATTTCTAAATTCTATATATTCTATATATACACCAGCCTGAAGATGATGAGATACTGCATATATATTTGCAATCCTACACGGGAAGAAACCCTACATACATACATACATACAGTGTATGTACTGTATATATATACACTGTATGTATGTATGTATGTATGTATGTATGTATGTATGTAGGGTTTCTTCCCGTGTAGGATTGCAAATATATATGCAGTATATATGTATACACACACACACACACACACACACCTAAATTTCTCTCCTTTTTCAACTCCACAGAGTTTTAGAAGTGCATAATCAAACAGGGGCAGAGACAGCTGTACTTAAGAGATAAACATTTGCCATGTTAGTCTATAATATAAAAGGAGGCTGGGAAGGAACACATTTAGCTTTACAGTGGAACCCCGACATAAGAGCTGCTCTACTTAAGAGCAACTCGAGATAAGAGCTGGGAGGGGAGAGATATTTTTGTTCTACATACAAGCCCAAATTCGAGATACAAGCGCCAAGGAGCTGTCTCCTGAAGCCGAACGCTAACTTCCGCGTTCGGCTTCAGGAGACAGCTGCGAAGCGGCGCGCATGTTTTAAAAGGTTGCAGCCGGCCTGGGGGGCTCGGGGGGTGCTTGCAGCCAGCCTGGGGGGCTTGCCAGCACCCCCCCGAGCCCCCCAGGCCGGCTGCAACCTTTTAAAACGCGCGCGGCTTCGCAGCTGCCTCCTGAAGCTGAACGCGGAAGTTAGCTCTTTTTCTTTCTCTCTTTTACCTTCCCTTCCTCTATTTCTTCTTTTCTTTCTCCTTCCCACCTTCTTCCCTCCCTCCCTCCCTTCACTCATTCCTCTCTTACTCTCCCCTTTCATAAGTTTCCTTGCTTCCTTCCTCTGTTCCTGTCCCTTCCCTCTTTCCTTCCTTCCTTCCCACCCTCCGTCCATTCATTTATCCCATTCCTCTCTTGATCGCTTAAAGCCGGTCCGTGGTGCAAAAAGGGTTGGGGAATTTAAAAGTTTAAGAAAGTTTACAAGTTAAGTGAAAGAAACTTCATTATTCATTTATATGTACATGTACATTTCTTCATTAAAAACTTGTCTTTCTGCATAATTTAGACTAACTTTGTGAGTTTTTTGAGGGCTGGAACCAATTAAAATTATTTACATTAATTCCTATGGGGAAAAGTCGTTCGAGATAAGAGCTGCTCGACTTAAGAGCCCAGGTCAGGAACGAATTAAACTCGTATCTCGAGGTACCACTGTATATATATTTCTTCCTTCTGATTTTGGGTAGAATGTATCTTCTCTACAGGATCGGTTAGGTATGTTTCCCCTGTTACAGCCAATTTTTTGAAATCAATTCTCAACTCTGGACCTAGCAACATTTAGATGCTATTTCCTGAATTTTTATCCATCTGGGAAATTACTTACCGCTGTCTCCTTTTTCTTCTTTATCAATGTTTCCAGTTGAAAATATACCAAATAAAAGATTGATTGATTGATTGATATTACAGGCCACCCCTCTCCAAGGACTCGGGGCAGTTTACAGCATATAATACAATGCCCTAAATCCAATTCAACTAAAATCCCCAATTATTAAAAAGTCAAGCCTTCCCACTCAGACTACAAACATACATAACATTCATCGGTCTATCCTATCTATTTTTAATATTTAGATTTATCCATCCATCTCCTGCTTTTTCTGCTGTCCTTCACTTTAATCCCTTTGAAATTAAAAGAAAAAAATT
>NW_027248643.1:0-57821 GCF_031021105.1 Erythrolamprus reginae | reverse complement strand
TTTTTATGGCTGGGTTACGTTTGAGGGCTGGTTTCCAGATGTCTGGTAGGCGGGAGGTATCATCCCGCTTGTTCATATTTTGGGGATGTTTTTCTATCTCGATGGCTTCCATGATTATTCTTTTCCTGTAGTGTTCTGTTTTGGAAATTAATTTAGTACTGTCAAAATCAATTTCATGTCCTGTAGTTTTGAAGTGTTGGAAAAGGGAGGAGGTCTTTTCTTTTTTCTTTAATGCATTCTTATGTTCTGCAACACGTGCATTTACTCTCCTGTTAGTTTGTCCAATATATGTGGCTGGGCAGATTTTACATGGTATTTGATAAACTCCCTGGTTTTCTAGCTGGGTATTGTCTTTCGGGTTTCTTAGGATGTTGGCTATTTTTTAATCTGTACCAAAGGCTGTCTTGATGTTATGTTTGCGGAGAATTTTACTGATTTTATCTGTGGTGCCTTTGATGTAAGGGAGGAGGGCGATACCATTGTCCTGTTCTGTGTCTTGGTTCTTGGGGGGTGTCTCTTTATGGATTAAGTTGTTGATTGCCTCTCTTTGGAATCCATTGGAAATTAATACATTTGTGAGACTGTGTAATTCAGGTTCCAGGTGGTCTTTGTCGGCTAGGCGTTTGGTTCTGGAAATGAGGGTCTTGGCTACGGAATTGATCTGTGCAGGTTGGTGGTGGGATTTTGCGTTCAGGTAGTGGTTGGTGTGTGTCTTCTTCTGGTAGATGGTATGTCCTAGGAAGCCATTGGGTTTTTTATAGATTAGGACATCCAGGAAGGGAAGTTTGTTGTTGGTTTCTATTTCCATGGTGAATTGTATTTTGGGGTGTAGGCTGTTGAGATGTGTGAGAAAGCTGTCCAGTTTTTCTTTCCCATGTGGCCAAATTACGAAGGTATCATCTACATATCTAAGCCAGAGTTTGGGTTTGTGTTCAGATTTGTCCAAGGTGTTGGTTTCAAAATATTCCATGTATAAGTTTGCGATGATGGGTGACAGGGGTGATCCCATGGGGGCTCCTTCTATCTCTTTGTATCTTTGTCCATTGTGGATGAAGTATGTATTCATCAGGCAGTGGTTGGTCAGATCTAAGATGTGCTTCGGGGGGTTGTATTTGTTTTGGATGGCTGTCAGGGCTTATTTCATAGGCACTTGGGTGAAGAGAGATATGACATTGAAGCTTACGAGAAGGTCGCTGGGTTGTAGGTTTTGTTCCTTTATGATTTCTGTGAATTGGAATGAGTTTTGTACATGAGACATGATGGATTCTGCATAGGGCTAGAGTTGTTTGGCAAGAAATTTGGCAAGATTCTGTAGGGGTGAGCCTATGGAGCTGACTATGGGTCTGAGTGGTGTTCCTTCTTTGTGTATCTTGGGGAGGCCATAGAGCTTGGGGCATCTGGATGATTTTTCTCTGGGGATGATTCTTTGCTGGATTTCTTCACTGATGGGAGAAGCTTTTATTTTGGACTTGGTGGTTTTTTCCAGGTAGGTGGTAGGATCTGTACTTAGAGGTTTGTAAGCGGAGTCTTGGAGTAGGTTGGATAGCTTGTCTTGGTAGTCAGATGTGTTCATCACCACAGTGGCTTTGCCTTTGTCTGCTGGGAGGATGATTATGTTATTGTCTTTCCTCAAGTTGGTGAGTGCTTTTTGTTCATCTTTATGTAAGTTGCTTCGGGGTGGAATGCTGGAGCAGAGGACATTGGTGACTTCAAGTCTGATTTTGTTGGCTTCATCTTGGTTGATTTTGGTTAGAGTGGCTTCAACTCCGCATATGATGTTTTCAGTGGTGATGCGTTTGGGGGCGACTGCAAAGTTGAATCCTTTGGAGAGGACGTTGGTTTCTGCTGTGGTGAGGGTCATGTACGGTAAATTATGTACTGTATTCTTCATGAGTTGCTGTGGAAAGGGTTTGGATTTCTGGTGTTTTTCCAAATTGTGGAGTTTCTTGGTGTGTATGTCTGTATTGAGGGAGGTTTCTGTTTCAGCTCTCCAGAGGGCTAGTTGTTTAGATTGGTCCCAGAGTATTGGGTGGATTCTGTTGCTAAGTTTGAGATGAAGAGTGAGTAGGTCTTTGTTGGTTTGGTCTACTAGGAATCTTTTCCTGTGGAGTTCATTTCTGATAACGGCTAATTCAGTTCTTTTCAGGATCCGTTCAGTGGATGGTGTTATGACCAGAAGATTCCACAATATTCTGTAGCTGGGTAAAGTCTAAAAGTAGAGTTGTTAAGTAGAATTCACTGTTTGTATTAGAAGTTGTTTGCCTGCTTCTCATTGGCTGCTACGGTTTGGCGCCAATCTTTGTAGAGCTGTCAGGCGTCGCTTGTTGCCGGGTGAAACAGTATAAAAGGAAAGTGCCTCTGGTCTTACGCGCTTCTCTCTAGCTCGCGTCTGAGTGAAAGTGTATCCGCGTCTAGTTAGTCTCCTGCAGAGAATAAAGATTTAAAGTTAGCCATCGTGTTTCTCGGTTATTTCACTGGCGACGAGGATCTAGAGGCGATTTTTTTTACGGAAAAAATCATTATGGCGACCCCTTTGATCATCAGCCGCCTGAATTATTTGACCCTGAGAGGTCAACTTGGACAGCCTATATGGCTAAATTTGAAATTTTCTTGGAAGCCGCCGGCATGAAAGATGCTGACAACGGCCGTAAAAGGGCTTTATTTCTGAACTACTGCGGGACTCAAATTTTTGACCTGGCAGAGACCTTGACGGACCCAGAACCTGCAAATTCGGTTCCATGGGACACTTTGATGGCTAAGTTGGCAGCTCATTTTAAGCCAACGAAACCTGCCAGGGTTTTCAGGCACCAGTTCTCCTGGATGGCTCAAGCTGAGTGGGAATCTATTAACCAGTTTGCCACTTGCTTCAGGACTATTTTAGCCAAGTGTCAGTTTGACAATCCTGAGGCTAGGTTAACTGATGCCATTATATTTGGCATGAGAAATGTTTCTATCCGGAATAAACTGCTGGCAGCTGACGACTCGTCACTACAAGATGTGATTAAGGCAGCTCAAACCGCGGAAGTCGCTGAAGCTGCTGCAGCTGACCTTAAGTCAAACGACAAGCTGGCCACAGTTTTTAAGATCGCTGAGGCACCTTGCACCCCCGCCAACCATCAACACGACTACAGTACTTCTGAGTTCGACCCATATGAAGACCACTGCTGCCAGCTACGGGTACCGCCAACCAGACAACCTCGTCCATCCTTCCAAGGCTGTGCCGGATGTCGTGGTCAGCATGCCCACTCGAGATGTCCCTTTAAGGATGCTTTCTGCCGCCGCTGCGACAAACGTGGCCACATTGCCGCCATCTGCCGAGCCATCCTGCCTGACGACACCCCCTTCAATCAAGACCTGCTGCCCACCTTTCCATCTCATTGAGTCTACCGACCATTCAGACAACAAGGAAGAGGGAACTGGAGACCGGGGAGCAACACTTTGAGGGACGGCAACCAAGGTAACCGCACATCCACGGACTGTGGCACCTACCCGCCAGCCCCTAATAAGATTATTGTCCCTCTCATGTTGAATCATCAACCATGCCACATGGAGCTGGACACAGGCTCTAAATTTACTTTAATGCCGTGGCATAAACTGAGACTGTATGTGCCTTCGTTGTCCCTGGACTCGCTAAAGCCGCTGGACATTGCTATTAAAGACTTCCAGGGACACCCAATCCGGGTTTTGGGAAGCACTAGGGTGCCTATAACTTTTAGAAATGTACATTGTATGTTGCCTATTCTAGTTATTGAGGGGGCGAATCATTCCCTTTTGGGACTTGATTGGATGGTTCCTTTGGGGTTAGCTGTCACTGGTCTTCACAAAGTGACTTGTTTGAAGGAGCCTGATTTTGTCCAGGAATTTCCGGAGGTTTTTAAACAGGGTTTGGGTACCTATAAGGGGCCACCCATTTCTTTTTCTTTGGATCCTGCTGTCCCGCCCTTCCGGTTAAAACCTCGCAGGGTACCACTGCCCCTAATGGATAAATTGGATGCCCAATTGCAGAAACTTCAGGCTCAGGGTATTTTGGTTCCTGTCGAACATGCCCCCTGGGAGACCTCTATTGTCACCCCCCTGAAGCCTGATGGATCTCTGAGAGTTTCTGCGGATTATAAATCTACCTTGAATAAGGCGTTACAGCACAACTCCTATCCGATACCTGTTGTGCAGCAGTTGCTGCATACCCTGGGGTCTGGGAAAATTTTTGCGAGGCTGGACCTTGCACAGGCATTCCAGCAGTTGCCAGTGGATGATGCCACAGCCCTGGCGCAAACAATTGTGACACACAGGGGGGCCTTTAAATGTACTCGACTGCAATTTGGCATAAGTGTCGCCCCGGGTATATTCCAGCGAATCATGGAACGATTGCTCTGGGGAATTAGGGGGGTGGTCCCCTACTTTGACGATATTTTAATATCAGGGGACACTCCAGACCAACTGCACTGTAGAATTCGACAGGTTCTGGCTAGGTTACAAGCTAAAGGATTAAGGCTAAAGCCAGAAAAGTGTGTGTGGGGAACTTCCTCAGTGGACTTCCTGGGGTTTAGGATAGATGAAGCAGGCATACACCCCACTGAGGAGAAAATCAGAGCCATTAAGGATGCCCCTGCCCCCACCTCTAGAACAGAGCTGCAAGCATTTTTGGGGCTATTAAATTTTTACTCTGTTTTTCTGAAACAGAAAGCCTCAGCAGCTGAGCCGCTTCATCGACTTCTCCACAAGGGAGCGCCATGGAGATGGGGTGAGACAGAACAACAGGCTTTTAATAATATCAAAGACCTCTTGACCTCACAAAGTGTCGTGGTACAATATAGTTCCACGTTGCCACTTAGGCTTACATGCGATGTATCCCCGTATGGGGTGGGAGAGGTCCTGGCCCACATATTGCCAAATGGCCAGGAAGCCCCAGTGGCATACTTTTCAAGGACGTTGTCCCTGACAGAACGTAATTATGCCCAGATAGATAGAGAGGCACTCGCATTGGTAGCTGGGGTGAAAAAGTTTCACAACTACTTATTGGGGAGACCATTCCAACTGGTCACTGACCATAAACCCTTGTTAGGGCTGTTAGCCACCGGGCGGCCAACTCCACCTTTTATGTCCCCCCGCATGTCCCGTTGGACTATTTTTTGTCAGGGTATGATTACATCCTTGTACTTAAGGGGGGCTCAATGATTAATCATGCTGATGGTCTTAGTCGCTGTCCATTAGGGCAAAGGGTGGAGGACCCTGCCCCTGCAGGAGATGTCCTCCTCATTGATTTAGGTACACCATCCCTTATTACTGCCAAAGAGGTGGCCATTGAAACTAAAAAGGACCTGGTGTTGGGAAAAGTCCTCCAATACATATTGAAAGGGTGGCCACCAAATGGTAAAGACCACTCAGTGCTGGATTTTAAAACCAAGAGGCTGGAACTCTCTGTGATGCAGGATTGTATTTTGTGGGGTGACAGGGTGGTTATACCCACTGCACTGAGGCCTCAAGTCATGAACATGCTGCACCAGGGGCACCCTGGGGTGGTCAGGATGAAAGCTTTGGCCAGAGGGTATCTATGGTGGCCAGGATTAGACAAGGGAATTGAAGATTGGGTGGCCGCATGTAGCCCTTGTCAGGACACAAGGCCAAATCCCCCTAAAACCACCCCTGCACAGTGGGACACACCCCAAGGGCCCTGGTCAAGGGTACATATAGATCTGGCCGGACCGGTGGGCACCAATATGTTTTTGATAGTGGTGGATGCATACTCCAAATGGTTGGATGTTATATTGTTAGGGTCCACCACATCTTCCACAATTATACAAGTCTTAAGGAGGTTGTTTGCAACCCATGGGTGTCCAGATGTCCTGGTTTCGGATAATGGACCCCAATTCACCTCTAGACAGCTGGAGCTGTTCGTAGCCCAATTGGGAGTAAGACATGCCTTGGTCTCACCCCACGCAGCCTGGGCTAATGGTATGGCAGAAAGATATGTTCGTGTGGCCAAAGAGGCCATAAAAAGGTCATCTCCAGGGGAGATACAAGAAAGACTGGACACCTTCCTATTAACTCAGCACATAACACCGAGCCTAACTACCAATAGAAGCCTAGCTGAACTACTCATGGGAAGGAGATTGAGGTCTCCTTTAGATAGGCTGCACCCCTCTTATGTTAAGATGAAGCCAGAGTATGTAACAACCCCTGAAAGGTCAATGTTTGTGGGACAAAAGGTGTATGTAAAAAATTTTGACAGGGGCAAACAGTGGGAGACTGGGATAGTGACTGAGCAAACAGGTCCTAAAACATATATGGTCAAACTGGATGATGGACGCCTCTGGAAGAGGCACATAGACCATGTCAGGGGGAGACTGGAAACAGCCAGTATCAGAGGGAATATGGCTGACACTAGTAATGGGGTTTCTAATGCTTCACTCCCCACAGGGAGTTATACCAGACCCAGCCGTGCCCAGGAACAAATAGATTGGGACTTACCTGGGTTTAGTGACCATTCCAGCGCTGCCCCAGCTCCACCATGCTCCAGCCGGGGAAGTTCTTCACCTGCAGGACCAGAAGAACCTTCGTGCTCCGTAGATGTCCAGGTCCTGAACGAACCACGCCGGTCAGAACGCACCCCCAGGAAGCCTGCTCGGCTCGAAGACTTCATTACTTGCTTGTCCGAATAAAACCTGTAAAAATCCATCCAGAAGGGGGAGGGGTGTTATGACCAGAAGATTCCACAATATTCTGTAGCTGGGTAAAGTCTAAAAGTAGAGTTGTTAAGCAGAATTCACTGTTTGTATTAGAAGTTGTTTGCCTGCTTCTCATTGGCTGCTACGGTTTGGCGCCAATCTTTGTAGAGCTGTCAGGCGTCGCTTGTTGCCGGGTGAAACAGTATAAAAGGAAAGTGCCTCCGGTCTTACGCGCTTCTCTCTAGCTCGCGTCTGAGTGAAAGTGTATCCGCGTCTAGTTAGTCTCCTGCAGAGAATAAAGATTTAAAGTTAGACACCGAGTTTCTCGGTTATTTCAGATGGGGTTTTAGAATGGAATTTTAGTTGGCAGCATTTGGGGATCAAGTTTCTGTCTCGGCAGTTGCGTAGAAATTTGAGGTCACACCTTTCCGTTCTGTACAATCGCCTCGCCAGTATCAGTATAGGAATCTCCAGCCGGGAGTCCCTCAGGCCGCCATATTGCACGATCTTCTTTAGGGAAATTCCTGATCCGCCATCTCAGACCCCTGCCCGAAAAGAAAACCGGCTAACAGGGCTCCCCACTGGTCAGATACCTCCTCATGTAGTCTGTGGTCGAAGAAGGACCGATCGAACACCTCAAAAGTGGAGGAATAACCGGAGCTCTCCTCCTCACCGTCCATTCGGCTCCGCAGCTGGCTCCACCCCTCTGCTCGCGTTGAGGCATCTTGAAGAGCTCAGGACGCTGCAAAGTTAATAAGTATATTGATAAGAATTAACAAATGGGCATCACGTAGCACCAGGGGTGGGCCATCATTCCTGTCCCTACCAAAAATGCCCAAGCCAAGCCATGCCACACTGCGAGCTGCCAGCCCAGCCCTTACCTTGCTCCGGTGTGTGACAACCTGCAGGGGCGCTGAGAGCATGGCCTGGGGACCAGGCCGGGTGGCCCCGGGCTCTGGCCACGTGGCCTGCTCTGTGCTGTCCTGTGCCACAGGCATATCTCTCCTGCGGTGTGTGAGAGCAGGCATGTGGCTGGAGGTCAGGCAGGGTGCTTTCGCCAGCTGCCGCTCTAGGTGCCGGTGTGAGATTCTGGATGCTGCGCATGTGCAGCAACCGTAATCTCGTGCACAGACGTTCTTCTGGCAGCAAAAATTCTGCGCACGCATGGAAGCAAAACCTCACTGATTTTAGCTGCCAGAATCGCTTAGGTTGTGCATGCATGTCGCATGCAAGACCGGCGGCAATGGAGTGAGACTACGCGCTCCATTGCCGCTGCTAGAATGTTTGGTGTAGCAGTTTTAAGGCATCATGATAGAAAGAGGGAAACTGTAAATTCTAGTCCCACTTTAGGGACAAAAGCCAGCTGTGTTTGGTTGGAAGTTGGGGGTTCAACATAACAAGCATTCAGAATTATTTTCATTTAGTTTATCTAAGGACAGAATGAATAGATTAAAACCAAATGTACTATGCATATTAACTGCTGACCTGGGTGAATAGCGATGAATGTTTTTTTAAATTATATTAGAGGTTTTTTTAAAGTCTTTGTAGACGTATTAATTGGATTTTTATAAAATAATCTTTATTGAGCTTTACAAAAATAGAAAAAGCAAAGGTAAGACAGGGTAATGCAACAATAATTAGATTGTATCTCATAACATTTGTAGTCTATATAATAAACATCAGGTATTGTTTGAGGAATTTTTGATAGTAAGGAAAGAAGTAGAGAAGAGTTGAGGGAAAAAACAAGAGTAAAGAATAGACAGAGAAAAGAGAAAAACATGTTGAGGGGAATTAGAGTCAAGGAAGGGGGTATAGAGAATAAGAAAAGAAGGATTTTTAGATGTATTGTTATACGGTGTTCCCTCAATTTTCACGGGTTCGAACTTCGCAAATAGCCTATACCACGGTTTTTAAAAAAATATTAATAAAAAAATACTTCGCGATTTTTTTTCTATACCACGGTTTTTCCCGCCCAATGACGTCATACATCATCGCCAAACTAATAATTTTTGCAAATAAATAACAAAAAAAATAATTATTGTTAATAAATAATTATGTTTATAAATATCAGGATTACTAAGTGTCTTATTCAATGGTGAATACCAGTAATAATGGTGACTAAATTGTTAAGGGAATGGGAAATGGTAATTTAGGGGTTTAAAGTGTTAAGGGATGGCTTGTGATACTGTCCATAGCCAAAAATGGTGTATTTACTTCCGCATCTCTACTTCGCGGAAATTCGACTTTCGCGGGCGGTCTTGGAACGCATCCCCCGCGAAAATTGAGGGAACACTGTATTGATATGTTGTGAGCTTTCCCGAGTCCCCAGAGAGGGCTGCATACAAATCCAATGAATGAATGAATGAATGAATGAATGAATGAATGAATGAATGAATGAATGAATGAATGAATGAATGAATGAATGAATTCAAAATGGGGCTTGGTGGGCATGGCAGGGGAAGGACATTGCAAAATCTCCAGTCCCTCCCCACACTGCGGCTAGCCAGATGGTATTTGCTGGTTCTCCAAACTATTCAAAGTTTCCATTACCGGGTTCTCTAGAACCTGTCAAAACCTGCTGAATTTCACCCCTGCTGCTGCCCTTTCCTTTGTTTCATCTAAAACTGGAATAGGTCTTGACACCCTCACCTCCAAATCATTTTAGAGTCTAACAGTTATTTGTAGATATCTTAAATAGAACCTTTCTGTAATTTTCAAGTCTGGCTCAATGATAAGGACTGTGGTGCTTGGGACCAATATGGTCTCAGGTTTCTCTCTACAATTACTATTCTACAGTGCAATGATTCCTACTCCAAGTCTCCATATTCCAATCCTGCCAGTGGGAGATAATGTCTGTGTGTTTAGTTCAAAGTTTTTATGCCTATTTTGATTTTTTTAATTCTTCAATTAAATTCCTAATAAGGAGGCTATATTTTCTTCTTTGCCCTAAAAATGTTTCATTCATAGGAAATATTAAAACAAACAGTATAGATACAAAAGTATAATACCACTCTACAAAGCCTTGGGTAGACTACACCTAGAGTAGTGTGTCCAGTTTTGGTGACCACACTACAAAAAGACATTGAGATGGTGTTTCACCTGGTGAGTTTGTAGGAATTATTAATTTTGTCTTGGTTGCTATATTGTAGCGCATCAGTTCTCCTTTATCATCAATCCAGTAGAGGAATCCTCTTTTCCAATCCATGTCCTGAAAATAGATTATTTCTGGCCATTCAGGTATCAGGGGTTGTTGCTCCTGAACTACGCCTTCTGGTCCAATATGCACTTGGAAAATTTCATGGTCGGTAGAATACATAGAAACATAGAAACATAGAAGTCTGACGGCAGAAAAAGACCCCATGGTCCATCTAGTCTGCCCTTATACTATTTTCTGTATTTTATCTTAGGATGGATATATGTTTATCCCAGGCATGTTTAAATTCAGTTACTGTGGATTTATCTACCACGGCTGGAGCTTGGTAGGGGGGTTGAATTGGTAGAGTAGTAGAAATATGTATTTTTCTGTGGCGATGTGGAGCTTGGGGTAGGGAAAAATTTAAGATTGAAAAGGTGAGGTGGGTCCCCTTGGTCTTGTGTTCACTTGCCTATTTAATAAACACTTCCCTCCTGGACCTTATTAACCCTTTAATATATTGTTAATGTTTCGATCATGTCCCCCCTTTTCCTTCTGTCCTCCAGACTATACAGATTGAGTTCATTAAGTCTTTCCTGATACGTTTTATACTTAAGACCTTCCACCATTCTTGTAGCCCGTTTTTGGACCCGTTCAATTTTGTCAATATCTTTTTGTAGGTGAGGTCTCCAGAACTGAACACAGTATTCCAAATGTGGTCTCACCAGCATTCTATATAGCGGGATCATAATCTCCCTCTTCCTGCTTGTTATACCTCTAGCTATGCAGCCAAGCATCCTACTTGCTTTCCCTACTGCCTGACTGCACTGTTCACCCATTTTGAGACTGTCAGAAATCACTACGCCTAAATCCTTTTCTTTTGAAGTACAGTATTTGCTAACACAGAACTGCCAATACAATAGTCAGATTGAGGATTCCTTTTCCCCAAGTGCATTATTTTACATTTGGAAACATTAAACTGCAGTTTCCATTGCTTTGACCATTTATCTAGTAAAGCTAAATCATTTACCATATTGCCGACGCCTCCAGTAATATCAACCCTATTGCACACTTTAGAGTCATCGGCAAATAGGCAAACCTTCCCTACCAGACCTTCCCCTATGTCACTCACAAACATATTAAAAAGAATAGGACCCAGAACAGACCCTTGTGGCACACCGCTTGTAACCTGACTCTGCTCAGAATACTCGCCATTCACAACAACCCTCTGGTGTCTATGCTTCAGCCAGCTGCAAATCCATTGAACTATCCAGGGATTAAGTCCAATCTTCACTAATTTATCTATCAGCTCTTTATGTGGAACCGTATCAAAGGCTTTGCTGAAGTCCAGGTAGGCAATATCCACGGCACCACCTTCATCCAACACCTTTGTGACATAGTCAAAGAAATCAATGAGATTAGTCTGACATGATTTGCCTTCAGTAAAGCCATGCTGATTTGGGTCCAATAAGTTATTGTTTTTTAGGTGCTGATTTATCCTCTTTTTCAGTAGAGTCTCCATCATTTTAACGACAACTGATGTCAAGCTAACTGGCCTGTAGTTACCAGCTTCTTCTCTACTGCCCTTCTTGTGGATAGGCACAACACTTGCCGTTCTCCAATCCTCAGGAACATCTCCTGTTAACAAGGATTGGTTAAACAAATCAGTCAGGGGGGTAGCAATGACAGATCTGAGTTCTTTAAGAACTCTGGGGTGGATGCCATCTGGACCCATTGCCTTATTTATCTTTAATCGTTCAAGTTCTTCTAAGACATCGGCTTCTAAGATCACTGGAGCTGAATCCGTACAGTTGGAGGCAATGCTATATCCCTCTATAGTATTATTTTGTAAGGTGTCTTTTGAGAAAACTGAACAGAAGTAGCTATTGAAATGGTCAGCGATCTCCTTATTCCCATTAATGCATGTATTTTTCCCGGTACTAAGCTTCGTGATGCCGCAGTTTTTCTTCTTCTTATCACTAATATATTTGAAGAAGGTTTTATCCCCCTTCTTTAGAGATTTGGCAATTTCTTCCTCTTTTGAGGCTTTAGCAGCATATATTATCTGTTTCGCCTCCTTCTGTCTCATTTTATACACCTCCCTATCAGCTATACTTCCAGACTCTTTATACCTCCTATAGGCAGCCTTTTTTTCATTGACTATAGTCCTTACATCATTGCTAAACCATAGCGGTTTCTTCTTCCTTTTACCTTTAGTTATTTGTCTTACATACAGTCCAGTGGCTTTTAAGATGGCCTTTTTAAATACAGTCCACTGGGTGCTCGCTCCTGCCATTTTATCCCTCCCCTTTAATTCATTATCTAAATATTCCCCCATTGCATTAAAATTTGTTTTTCTGAAATCCAATACTTTGTTTGCATTATAGGATTGCTCATAATGAGTTTTTACATCAAACCACAAACATAGATGGTCACTGCAACCTAAATTTTCTCCCACCTTGACATCTGAAACCCAATTCCCATTCGTAAAAACTAAATCTAGAATATTCTCCCCTCTAGTTGGTGTCTTAACCAGCTGTGCCAGAGCTGCTCCTGTAAAGGCCTCTACTATATTCTTACTTTTGCTTGTAAGGGCACTGGGGATATTCCAGTCAACATCAGGCATGTTGAAATCACCCATAACCACAATATCTCCCTTTACTGCCATTTGGGTAATTTCATCCACCATCTTGTTGTCATATTCCTCAGATTGCCCTGGAGGCCTATAGATCACCCCAATTCTAATGACAGAACCGTCTTTATTTTGCATGCAAATCCAGAGGGTCACTAGATCTTGACATGTATTTTGAATTAGTGTTGTTTTTAGAGTTTCTTTAACATAAATGGCTACTCCACCTCCCCTTCTCTCTATTCTATCCTTCCTATACAGTGTATATCATGGTGTGGATATTTCCCATTCATTAGAATCCTTAAACCATGTCTCAGTTATGGCAACCAGGTCCAAATTATCTCTAGATATTATGGCCATTAATTCACAGAGCTTGTTGCTCAAGCTTCGAGCATTCGTGCACATTACACGAAGAACATTATTTTCATTATTAGTTTGCCCCTTATCATCAACAACTACATCTATTTTATTTGCAGCTCCCTTTTCATAAGCTTCCAAAAACTGCTTTATCCTCATTGGTCGGGGACAGAAATCACCCACATCAGTTACATCTCTGTCCCCTTTACCTAGTTTAAATGCCTGTCCAAAAAAGTTCTGAATTCCTCACCGAGTACCTGGGTACCTCTGTATGATGGATGCAAACCATCCCTCTTAAACAACTCCCTATTAGACCACCTACTGACATCATGACTTACATAGCCAAAACCTTCAGCTTTACACCACTGCTTTAACCACACATTAAACTCTATGATACACGTTGTTTTATCCTCTTGGCCACAAACCGGTAACACCTCTGAGAAAGTCACTGAATCTGCTATTTTACCCAGCTCCACACTTAGACATTGAAAATCTCTTTTTACTACATTGACATTTCTCTGGGACAAATCATTTGTGCCAAGATGCACCACCACATCAATGTTATTACCTTTACTCACAACTCTCAATTCTGTCAAAGTACACATATGAAGAATTATCACTCTGGATACTAACTTCACCACTCATTCAAGCACCAAGAACAGCCACTTAACATTGCACCTAAGAATCACAGTAGCTTTAGGCTTCCTATATCAATAGCTGACATTAGTGCTTCCTTGAATGGAGACAATACAGTGATCCCCCGCTCGTTGCGAGGGTTCCGTTCCAGGACCCCCCGCAACGAGCAGGTTTTCGCGAAGTAGCGCTGCGGAAGTAAAAACACCATCTGCGCATGTGTTTTTACTTCTGCAGCGCTAGCGAGGAGCCGAAGATTGGGGGCGGCGCGGGTGTTTTAAAACGTCGCCGCCGACATGGGGGGCTCGCTAGCACCCCCCTAACCCGGGTTGGGGGTTCGGGGGGGGTGCTAGCGAGCCCCCCATGTCGGCGGGGACGTTTTAAAACACCCGCGCGCCTTCCCAACTGAGCCCTCAAGCCAAGCGCAGAAGTTCGCCCTGGCGCAGGCAACACGCGCTGCCATCTTCCGGGCCAGCCAGGCTCAGCGGATCAAGCCCGGCTCCTCTCGGCCCAGCATCCCGGGCCAAGCGGCTGCCTTCCGTCACTGAGCCTGGCTCGCCCGGAAGATCGTAGCGCGCGTTGGCTGCAGCGGCGGCGACATTGCTGCCGGCTTGGCTTCCCCCGCCGCTGCAGCCAACGCGCGCTACGATCTTCCGGGCGAGCCAGGCTCAGTGACGGAAGGCAGCCGCTTGGCCCGGGATGCTGGGCAGAGAGGAGCCGGGCTTGATCCGCTGAGCCTGGCCGGCTTGGCTTCCCTCATCGGCGCAGGCAACACGCGCTGCCATCTTCCGGGCCAGCCAGGCTCAGCGGATCAAGCCCGGCTCCTCTCAGCCCAGCATCCTGGGCCAAGCGGCTGCCTTCCGTCACTGAGCCTGGCTCGCCCGGAAGATCGTAGCGCGCGTTGGCTGCAGCGGCGGCGACATTGCTGCCGGCTTGGCTTCCCCCGCCGCTGCAGCCAACGCGCGCTACGATCTTCCAGGCGAGCCAGGCTCAGTGACGGAAGGCAGACGCTTGGCCCAGGATGCTGGGCCGAGAGGAGCCGGGCTTGATCCGCTGAGCCTGGCCGGCTTGGCTTCCCTCACCGGCGGTGCCGCCGCCGCTCGTGCCGCCGCTGCTGGTGCCGCCGCCGCTCGTCCGGCCGTCGCTCGTGCTTTCGGAGCTCCTCCGGCATCACCCGGCTTCTGGTAGAAGCCTTCTCTCTTTTTTTTCTTGCGGCGAGCCCAAGCCATTCCTCTCTTGACCGCAGCCGAGCTTCCCTCGGCCCCCTTTGGCCCCGTCGCCTCCTCCCCGCCTGCTTTTCCTCGCCAAGCGCATGAAAAAAAAGAGAGAAGGCTTTTGCCAGAAGCCGGGTGACGGCGGAGGAGCTCCGAAAGCCGGAGAAGAAGAGTCTCGCAGGCGGGGAGGAGGCGATGGGGCCAAAGGGGGCCGAGGGAAGCTCGGCTGCGGTCGAGAGAGGAACGGCTCGGGCTCGCCGCAAGAAAAAAAAGAGAGAAGGCTTCTACCAGAAGCCGGGTGACGCCGGAGGAGCTCCGAAAGCCGGCTAGCGGCCTTTCCCCCGCATAGGAACAGCAAAAAGGCCACTCAGGCGCGTCTCCTGAGGGGAAGCCAGCGCCGCCCGCCCTTCGCCCGCCCACGCCGTTGCTCGCGCCACTCAGCTGGGAAGCGGGGCTGGGGTTTCCCCGCCGCCCACGCAAAGGGGAAACCCCAGCAAGAGGGGAAGACCCAGGGAAGCCGCCCAGCAGCTGATCTGCCCGGCAAACTCCACCATCTACGCATGCGTGGCCATAGAAAGAAAAAGGGCACGCATGCGCAGATGGTGTTGTTTACTTCCGGGTTGAAAAATCGCAAATTACCCTGTTCGCAATGGTCGGGGACGCAATAACCGGGGGATCACTGTACACCTAATGGCCTGGTTTCTAGTTATAAGCTATTCTTCAGAGGACTTGAAAATTGTTTTGTCAAAAGAAATTAATACATGGATAAACATATTCTAGCTGTTTATTTGTATTTGTTTAAAGGTCTGCTTTAAGTCTTATGACAGCTGGCAAGGACTAGCTACTAACCTTATTGCCATTGGATTTTGATATACTGTATTAAGATAATGGAGGACAAAGCAGGCTCAGGGGATCAAAACTGCAATTGGATATGATAGGTGCCTACCCAAACCATCATTAATCCGAGTCCCGTCAACTAAACAATGTCATTTGGCGGGACCCAGGGGAAGAGCCTTCTCTGTGGTGGCCCCGGCCCTCTGGAACCAACTCCCCCCAGAGATTAGAATAGCGCCCACCTTCCTTGCCTTTCGTAAGCTCCTTAAAACCCACCTCTGCTGTCAGGCATGGGGGAACTGAGATATTCTTTCCCTCTAGGCTTCTACAATTTATGCATGGTATGTTTGTATGTTTGGTTTTATAATAAGGGTTTTTAGTTGTTTTAGTATTGGATTGTTACATGCTGTTTTTTATCACTGTTGCTAGGCGCCCCGAGTCCATGGAGAGGAGCGGCATACAAATCAAATCAAATCAAATCAAATCATTAAATAAATAAATCTATCTCTTCTCTGTTTAACAGTTAAAGTATATTTAATATCTGCATCACAACAGCTGACGTCTAAAATATGAGGCTTGTACAAATCTCAAAACTAATACTTAAAAGGTCAAGAGAGTTTCCACCAATCTTCCAGGGACTTATAGTCTTCCAGTTGCATCCAAGAATTATAGACCTACCTCCACATTCACCAGAAGGTAGGAGAAAAGTATCCGTTGGACAGGCGCATTTGTAGCCTTTGGAATGAACTGGTGACAAAAGACAAATGTGGCTGCACACTCCAGGTAAACATGCATTGGTGTTATCTAGAAATCAAGGGAATATGTTAGTATTCAACACTAATTAACCTCTTCTCCAAACTATGTAATTATTCAGCCTGGCATGTGAATTAAGATTGTACAATGCTTTGGATTCAAAGGAAAAGAATGCTCTAGTCTAGAGCAGTGTTTCCCAACCTTGGCAACTTGAAGAGATCTGGACTTCAACTCCCAGAATTCCCCAGCCAGCATTCACTGGCTGGGGAATTCTGGGAGTTGAAGTCCAGATCTCTTCAAGATGCCAAGGTTGGGAAACACTGCTCTAGAGCAAGGCTGTCAAACTCACAGACCTTGAGCTGGAAAGAGGGGGGAAAGTCCCAATATATCATGTGGCAGTGCCGTGATGATATGAATTTGATACCCCTGCTCTACAGCATTTGTGCAACACCTAGCTACAATGCCTTAAACCAAATCTCCCCCACCCCCTCCCCCAGGATCAACCTACAGCTAACTGAAGGCAGCAATTTTAGGGAAATGTGCTGTTTTTTAAAAACTGTAGACATATAGTATGCAATCAACTCGCGTGCTCTAAAGCAAATTTTGTCTTCAAACCTAGGTGCGCCACAATTCTAGCATGAACCCAATAAAGACCTTTCAACCTTTGGCTCAAATGAAGTTGCTTTATGTGTGTGTGTGTGTGTGTGTGTGTGTGTGTGTGTGTGTGTGTGTGTGTGTGTGTGTCAGCCACTGGCCTCCCCTAGACCCAGGTGAGCTGCTCTCCTAGTGTAGACAATGGCCATTGGTTACCTGTTGCCAAGGGAACCAGATTGTCAGCTGCCCTGAAAAGCCCCTGCCCAGAGCATTCTGACTGGGGGAAAGTAGGAGAATGGCGGTCAGAATGTACTGCAGGGTAAGTGTTGATATCTCAAATGGGAGGAATCTGGCAGTAGGGGAGGAAGTTCATGCTTCCCAACTCTTCTAACATGTCTATTTTTTTTCACAGAGAGTTTGGAAACTTTTCAAGAGCTTTTGCTGTTGCGTAGGAGGAGAGCTTGCCAGGTACCACCTCCCCATTCTCCTTAAACCCTGTCCATGGTGGGACAACACTAGGATAGGGCAGCCAAAATTTTTACTAAGGCCATGGTTCCCAACGTGGGGCCCACGCCCTACAGGGGGGCAATTTGATTTTTAATGGGAGCGATTGGAACCTTGTTTAAACCAAGTTAATGGCCTTTTAGGCTTCCTTTGGCTGAGGAGTTCACTTTTGAATAGTA
This sequence comes from Erythrolamprus reginae, assembly GCF_031021105.1. Taxonomy (NCBI): domain Eukaryota; kingdom Metazoa; phylum Chordata; class Lepidosauria; order Squamata; family Dipsadidae; genus Erythrolamprus; species Erythrolamprus reginae. Next base: position 40,326 of record NW_027248643.1, on the reverse strand, counting down.
ACAATTATATGTCAGGGGGGTCACAATTTTAGAGATGCTTAGGTGGGGTATGGTGAAAGAAAGGTTGGGAACCACTGTCCTAAGGGCATTGCGTGAGGGGGCAGATGGTCAGGATGAAAACCAAAGTTACATGTTGGGAAAAACAAGTGGAGGAAAGGGACATGCACTCCTTACCAGGAGTCTAGGCCTGCACCTCCAAAATCCCGTTTGTGAATGGAAACAACCCAGGCCCCATGGTGACATATGGATTTTGTGGTTTGCCATCACTGTTCTATATGATTTCTTCAAACTGATGAAGGTTGGGTTTCAGGGAGGGATGAAATGAATTATTTCTGACAGACAAGTTTCATAGGCTTATGCTAATCGGAATACAAGGAGCACATTATCTTTTCCTCCCTAATAGTTTTTTTTAAAAAAATTCCCTCCCGTGAAAGATAATGGGGGGGGGGGAGGAAAGTGCCCTGGGAGCTCTAGAACCGGGTACTTTTGTCTTCCTATTAATGCAATTGTCAGACAATAAGTAAACCAAATTCAATATTATGTTTCCTGCCTAGCCCTTCCCTTTCTCCCTGCTGCTTGCTTCCTCGCTGTTGGGCATGCACAAAGCAGCCTGTAGCCTGGACTTTATTCGCTCTGTACTGCCCAGAGTGAATAAAGCCTTTCCTTTCTCTGGGCGGTGAGAGAAGCTTCTTTGTCCACGTGCCCAGAGAAGCGAAACGCTTTATTCGCTCTGAGCTACGATAGGAACCACCACAATCAAAGCTTCCCCATAGACGATTCTGTGAGACCTCCACTCTCTATATAGGGAGAGACGAAGTGGGCAGGTTGATTGTAGAACCAGCAAAACAGCAAACTGCTGGCTCGTCAATCACTCCCAGAGCATGTCGATATCTTTTTTTGAAAAAAATAAAAATTAAATTAAAATTTAAAAATGTAAAGTCACTTCCAGGATTACCGGATCTGTAATCCCGGAAGTGACTGCCGCTGGTCAGCTGAAGCTGTGCACGCAGATTCATTTTTATTGGTAGAACGGCCTTCCACCCCGTGGTGGTTGCTGCCCATCTCTAGGCACCACTGGAGGTCTGCAGAGTCTGTAAGATCCTCTCCCCAAAATGGCTTTCATGCAGAGGGGCCTTCAGGGGCAAAAAGATGGGCAGGCTGACAGGCCAGGCTGAGAAAGGAGAGGCTCAGCTAGAGATGGATGTTTTTGACATGCCACCTTCTTCTTTTGGGCAGCACTGAAGGAGGAGGAGGAGGAAGAGGAGGAGGAGGAGGAGGAGGAAGAGGAGGAGGAGGAAGAGGAGGAGGAGGAGGAGGAGGAAGAGGAGGAGGAGGAGGAGGAGATGAGATATTTCCTGGGGTAAGTACGGTACCGCAACGTGGCCAGTGGGTGGCCATTCCTCAAATCTGGGTGGGGGAAGGGTGGAAATCCCGCTGGGGGGAACTAGGCCAGCCTAGAAAACTGAAGAAGAGCTCTTTGGATTTTTTTTACTTGCAGGTGTCGATGGCTGGGGCTGCCAGGACCCCCAGTGGAATAAAGTCCGGCAGGGACCTGCCCTTCGTGGGGTGAGTGTCCTCTCAGTTGAGGGACTCTGAAGCCCCCAAGAAGGTGGCTAGGAGTAAGGTTTACAAGAGGGGAGGCATCTCTACCCTCTGCCTCTACTTTGGCCAACGGAAGAATGACTCAGGCCCTTCGTTCTCTCCCCAGGATGGACATACCCAGCAAGTGGACTCCAGGGCTCTCCCCTATTGTGGAGTCCACTGAGGAACTGGTAAGGCCACTGGTAAGACCCCCTACCCACTGTAATGGCAGACATCCTGCCAAGAAATTATGCCAATAGATATATTTGCCTTCTCATTTCAGAACCCACAGGATGGACAAACCAGCCAGGGTTCAGGGTAGGTAAAAAAACGTGCAGAGGGGAGGCGTCTCTGCTTCTGCTGCTGCTGCTTGTGTCATAGGACAGGTGACACAGGGCAGCCCCACTGGCAGGCCAAACCCCTTGGCAGGCCAGCTGGAAGGGCTCTGGGAGCCTCCACATGGCCACTTTTGCAAAATGGGCCATGGCTGCTTTTGATCTTTGTCCCCTTTGTTTTCTTCCCCCAGAGTGTCGATCCATACAATCTGGGGTCGAGAGCCCTCGGAGGTAAGAAACCTTTGGTAGGGGGGCAGAGGGTGAGCGTTAGGGTTTCGGCGATGCCTTGACTCCTGATGGGAGGGGGAGTAATTATGGTAGATATCCTTCTAAGCTTAAGGCTTGCAAAAACTTTCTCCCCCTCCCATCAGGACTGAAGGCATCGCCCTAACCTTAAGGCTTGCTGTTGGCCCATAGGGCCTGATGCACCCTCTCCTTTCTCAATCTTACTGGGATGCAGAAAGTTTAGGATTTAGCCTCCGTATCTTCATTTGCAGGATGCAATGTCCACCGAAGTGAGGTCAGGGAGCAGCCTGGACCTGGCCTCATGGGAGAGATCCTCCAGTCCTTGGGTAAGTAAGACAAAGTCTTCTCAGTTGGGGAGGGGTGGTGTCCCCCTAGTTAGTTCTCCTCACCTGACTGAGCTGTGCTGGAGCGCTCTGGGCAGCGGAGCAGGGGGACACCCGGCCCTTGGGAGAAAGTACTTAGGTTAGCCACATGCCCCCAAGCTCTGGTGCCAATGGCTCCTTTGCCACAAATCAGCAGGGACTGGTGTCCTTAATGGAGAATGTGATCATTGTCGTCCACAGGATTCTTCCCAGGACAGTTTGGCCGGTTTGGCCAGCCTGGAGGAGGACACCCCGGACAGCTTGGAGTGCCTCCTCCAGGAATTAGAGGTATGTATTTTACCCCTTTTACCCTCTTCAGGGATCAATGTTTTGCCTTGCGAAGCTCAATGAAGCAATGAGCTATGCTGTGCAGGGCCACCCAATCAGACAGGTCCTAGTGGGGGGATGGTGGCACAATGTGGTCTACTGGAGAAGGAAATGGCAGCCTTCTCCAGTATCCTTAGTAAGAAAACCCCAAGAAAAGCATCAAAACAATGCCAGAAGATGAGCCCCTCAGATAGGAAGGAGTCGAATATGCGACGTGGGAAGAGCAGAGGGCAAGTACAGAAAGAGCAAACTGGTACTAATAACAGCCTTTCCTTCCTTCCCCAGGAGCTGCAACAGAAGGAGGAAAAATAATCTACATGAACCTCCAGAGGTGAGTTGATAGGTGGCTGTGAAAAGCCTGCAGGGAATGTGGAACTCTAGGAGACTGGGCTACACAGGGATGGGCAGGACCCAGAATGGGTGGAAACGCTATTCTCTCTCTCACCTTGCTGAGTTAGCCTAACGTCAGTTAAAAGCTGGTACAGCCACTATTAACAGTTTGACCTCTCTAAGGAATCCTTATTACAGAAGGAAGGCAGAAAGCTGTTTTATATTATCCATGGCACATTAATATCACTCATCACCTCAATTCCGGAATGACAACAAAGTAGGAAGTAGGAGATGGTGGCGGCAATGTGACTTAGGAGATAGCAGTGGAACTGCAAAAATATTGTTTTGGTCAATAACGAGCTGGGAGAAACACCTGGCAAGAAGGAGAATATTATCTTGTGAAACAAGGCTAATTCCCACAGATTCTAGATCTTTAGGTCTATGTCTGCTGAAGAATCTTGGGTCTGAGTAGTTTCTTCTGCTTTCTACTACTGTAGTGGTGTCTTCCATTTTTACGGTTTAGTTTTCTGCATATTTCTGTGGAGAAGACCAACTCTGTGGTCGCTGGGATTCGTGCGGTAGCAGGCAGTTACAGAGGTAATCTGGTCCAATGCCATGTAGGGCTTTAAAGGTCATGACCAACACTTTGAATTGTGACCGGAAACTGATTGGCAGCCAATGCAAGCCACGGAGTGTTGAGGAAACGTGGGCGAATCTTGGAAGCCCCACGATGGCCCTTGCGGCTGCGTTCTGCACGATCTGAATTTTCCCAACACTTTTCAAAGGTAGTCTCATGTAGAGAGCGTTGCAGTAATCGAACCTCGAGGTGATGAGGGCATGAGTGACTATGAGCAATGACTCGCTGTCCAGGTAGGGCTGTAACTGGTGCATCAGGTGAACCTGGGCAAACACCCTCCTCTCCACAGCCGAAAGATGATGTTCCAATGTTTCAGAGAATAAGATGCACTTTTTTCCTTCCTAAAAGAGCCTGATACTCTGAATGTAGCTTTTTTTTGGGGGGGGGAGCTTTTCCCCCCCAGCCCTAAAGCGGTGCTAACGATCTTCCCAGATCTTTTTCATTGTTACTCTCCCTAAAGAAGGATTTTTCCAGCCCTAACTAGGGGATGAAATAATGTGCTGAAGCTGGTCAGATCAAGGATGCTAGCCAGATGAATACCTGGTAGATGCAGATTTCCCCCCTTATTTTCCTCGCCCAAAACTAAGATGCATCTTATATTCCAGTGCATCTTATACTCTGAAAAATATGGTACATGTGGACTCCCAGAAGTCTGTTAAATGGGAGAGAGCAGATAGAAATCAAGAAGGAAAAGGAATCCTCAGTCTGAGTATTGCATTGGCAGTTCTGTGTTAGCAAAAACGTCAGAAGAGAAGGATTTAGGGGTAGTGATTTCTGACAGTCTCAAAATGGGTGAACAGTGCAGTCAGGTGGTAGGGAAAGAAAGTAGAATGCTTGGCTGCATAGCTAGAGGTATAACAAGCAGGAAGAGGGAGATTATGATCCCCTTATATCCCCTGGTGAGACCACATTTGGAATACTATGTTCAGTTCTGGAGACCTCACCTACAAAAAGATACTGATAAAATTGAACGGGTCCAAAAACGGGCTACAAGAATGGTGGAAGGTCTTAAGTATAAAACGTATCAGGAAAGACTTAATGAACTCAATCTGTATAGTCTGGAGGACATAAGGAAAAGGGGGGACATGATAGAAACATTTAAATATGTTAAAGGGTTAAATAAGGTTCAGGAGGGAAGTGTTTTAATAGGAAAGTGAACACAAGAACAAGGGGACACAATCTGAGGTTAGTTGGGGGAAGGATCAAAAGCAACGTGAGAAAATATTATTTTACTGAAAGAGTAGTAGATGCTTGGAACAAACTTCCAGCAGACGTGGTTGGTAAATCCACAGTAACTGAATTTAAACATGCCTGGGATAAATATATATCCATTGTAAGATAAAATATAGGAAATAGTATAAGGGCAGACTAGATGGACCATGAGGTCTTTTGCTGCCCTCAATCTTTTATGTTTCTAAGGAATCAGGGTTGAAGTTGGGACTAAAGAAAATGAAATATTTGGGATTTGGTTATTGAGTAATCCAGGAAAAATTGTGGAGTTTAATTATAGACAGATATGGAGGAGAATGTTAAAACAGATGAGGACCTGGAAAGAGAAAAGGTTAAGGAGATTGGCTAAAATAAGAAAATTAAAAATGATGATAGTCCCCAAGATGATGTATCTGTTCCAGGTATTGCCAGGGGGTTTAAATGGGGAATGACTTAAGTAATGATTAAATAAACCAAATACTGCATCATATGCACTGTTACGAGCAAACAGAGCAACTCTTAACCTAATGAAATAGACAATCTTGATACATGTGGCTAAATCCTCTGGAACCAAACTCCCCCCAGAGATTAGGATTGCCCCCACCCTCCTTGCTTTTTGTAAACTTCTTAAAACCCACCTTTGCCGTCAGGCATGGGGGAACTGAGACATCTCCCCTTGACTATGTAGTTTTATGTATGGTACCGTATGTTTGTGTGTATGCTTTTTATATAATGGGGGTTTTAGGTCTTTAATGTAAACTGTTATTTTAGCCTTCAAGATTAGATTTGTTTATTGTATATTGTTTTTATCACTGCTGCAAGCCACCCCGAGTCTGCGGAGAGGGGCGGCATGCAAATTAATAAATAATAATAATAATAATAATAATAATAATAATAATAATAATAATAATAAAAATAAGTCCGCATCAAAGCCAGATTTACTTATGTAAAAGATTAAAATCTTCTCTTCCTGAACATGGCAACTGGCATTGTAAATAGTCTATGCTGAGATCAGCTTAATAAGGAAAAAAAAAAGAAACCTGCAATTCTGAATGCTTGAATATAAGGGTTTATTGTAATGTGTCTCTCTTGAAGGGGTCTTCCAGTGCCAGAGTGACCACAGATGTATACATGACAAGTATCAGTGCGATGGGATACAACATTGCCCTGATGGCTCTGATGAACTTAACTGCTGGACGCCAACACCCCTCTGTGCTTTACGTTGTGATGGCAACACTGTGTGTATCCCGGAGAGTTGGCTATGTGATGGGAACACAGACTGCTTTGATGGGGCAGATGAAAAAAACTGTGGTAAGCCAGGGCAGGAAAGACAGACATCTAAGAAGGAACAACCGGTTTTTAGATTATTGGTTTTCTAGGCAGGTTGTAGCTGGAACAAATAGGAAATTCTTTGAAATACAATGTTCCCTCGATTTTCGTGGGTTCGAACTTTGCGAAATGTCTATACCACGGTTTTTCAAAAATATTAATTAAAAAATACTTCGCGGGTTTTTTCCCTATACCACGGTTTTTCCCGCCCAATGATGTCATATGTCATCACCAAACTTTCGTCTGCCTTTAATAAATATATTTTTTTAATAAACTTTAATAAATAAACATGGTATGTAATAATCTAAATGGTTGCTAAGGGAATGGAAAATTGCAATTTAGGGGTTTAAAGTGTTAAGGGAAGGCTTGGGATACTGTTCATAGCCAAAAATAGTGTATTTACTTACGCATCTCTACTTCGTGGAAATTCAGCTTCCGCAGGTGGTCTTGGAACCCATCCTCCACGAAAATCGAGGGAACACTGTACATTTGAAGCTACTTGGCTAAATGATTAGGGGGTTGAGGCAAAGGCAACATAAATGCTAGCGATATCCATTTCTATTTCTCCTTGTCACTGAATGAGATGAAAACTTGTGGGGGCACTTCAGTGGCTGGAGGCAATCAAGCTTTGAGGTATAGGCTATTAGACATAGAGTCCCAACAAGGTGAGCAACTCTACCTAATAACTTCTTCACTAGATGAGGGCAATGGTCTCTATTTGGGATGCTTTGGAAAAAAGAAATCAACAGGAATCTACACTTAGTCTGAAGTTTCACAGAGTTATGTTGGCTGTGTTATGTTTTTCTGAGCCAAATTTAAAGTGGTGACATTGACTTAAGTTGCCTAAATTTCTCAGGGCTCAGATTTCTGGAGAAAACCCTTTTCCCATATCAGGTTGTTAGTTACACGCAGTGAAGACAGCCTTTCCCATCTCATATTAACTCTTTTATTTTATTTTGGTGCCCTAGAGTAGTTTTTCCCAACTTTGGCAACTTGGAGATATCTGGACTTCAACTCCCAGAATTCCCCAGCCAGCATTCGCTGGCTGGGGAATTCTGGGAGTTGAAGTCCAAATATCTTCAAGTTGCCAAGGTTGGGAATCACTGCCCTATAGTCCTGGAGGCTGTTGGGACTAGTTTCCACATTTTTTTTTGGGGGGGGGGGTTGTTGTTATTTTTTGGCAAGATTTCAGAAGTGATTTGGCATTGTTTACATCCTAAGGCTGAGAGAGAGAGACCGACTGGCCCAAGGCCATCCAGCTTGATTCAAGCCTAAAGTGGGACTAGAACTGACACTCTCCTAGTTTCTAACCACACCATACACACCATCTTTACCAAATATTTTCCCTCAGCTACTTGGGGGAAGGGGCATAGCCTACAAATGCAAAATAAGACATGACTTGGTTTGTCCTGCATGTGTTACGGAAGACTCCTCACCATGTTTAACAGCTGTCTGCTCTAAGATCACAGGCTGACTTCTGGAAACCACATTTGGAACTTAACAGAGGGCTTGGGGGAACCCTTAAGAAGCACCCCCCCCCCCCCCCAGTTCTAATAATTGTGACTCTTTTATGGCCGAGACCAGTGGCTTCCTAACTCTTGTTCTGCACTCATATAACTAGGAAAATGTGGTTTCCACAAGGTAGCCTGAGCAGTGGTTCTCAACCTAGGGGTCGGGACCCCTTTGGGGGTCGAATGATCATTTCACAAGGGTCGCCTAAGACCATGGGAAAAGACAAATTTCCCATGGTGTTAGGAACTAAGTTTCTATTCTGGTGTCTTGGAACATATTTTTACAATCCGACCAATCAGGCGTTTACAGTGGGAGTGTCTCTCTGACCTTCCTGCCAATCAGCTTAAAGCTCTGTTGGGACAATTGGTGCTAGACTTATGGTTGGGGGTCACCACAACATGAGGAACTGTATTAAGGGGTTGCGGCACTAGAAAGTTTGAGAACCACTGTCTTAGAGCAAGGCTAGGGTTAGAGTTAGGTCTCTGACAGCAAAAAGGAGTTGGGGGGCGACATGCGCAAGTAAGGTGAGTGTCCCCCCCCCAAATAAGATCTGGTGCCTTTTTTGATGACAGTAAGTAAGTAAGTAAGTAAGTAAGTAAATAAGTAAGTAAGTGAGTTAGTGAGTAAGTGGGTAAGTAAGTAAGTAAGTGAGTAAGTGAGTGAGTAAGTAGGTAAGTAAGTAAATAAGTAAGTAAGTGAGTAAGTAGGTAAGTAAGTAAATAAGTAAGTAAGTAAGTAAGTAAGTAGGTAGGTAGGTAAGTAAGTAAGTAAGTAAGTAGGTAAGTAAGTAAATAAGTAAGTAAGTAAGTAAATAAATAAGTAAGTAAGTAAGTAAGTGAGTAAGTAGGTAAGTAAGTAAATAAGTAAGTAAGTAAATAAATAAATAAATACTGGACATAAACAAACAAACAAATAAATAAACAAACAAACAAACAAACAAATAAATAAATAAATGTCTTATTTTGGGGGAAACACAGTATTACAATGTCATGGCCAAATAAGGAACATCAATCTTTTGCTGCACGTATTACCTTTCTACCATGTAAGGTAAATAGCATTCCTTTTATATAATCTTTAAAGCTATTGTTACTTACTAATTGATTCCTGCTGTCTGGATACATTTTCGGGGGAGGCGTGAAACACGGGAAGGTTAAACATCATTATCTGCTTGCAGCCCAGATCAAATGCGATGGCCTGCACTTCCAATGCAAAAGCGGGCAGTGCATTTCTACTTTCTTGCACTGTGATGGAAATTACAACTGCAAGGACCGTTCCGACGAAGAAGACTGCCCGGCCCCCAGACAAGCTTCCTGCTACCACGATGAAATCAAATGCCACGGAAGTGGAGAATGCATCCTGAAGCAATGGCTTTGTGATGGGGACACGGATTGCAAAGACGGGTCAGACGAGCAGGTACAAATGGTGAAATCCCTAAAGTAAGCTAGCTGTCCCTTTGGGGGCAAACAGGACAATACGGTGCCATCTCAACCACTCAGCAGATGGAATAAGCTACTGGGATACTCCACTGCAGTCCTTGCCTTTAATTGAGAATTAAGTAGCCTTAATTGTGGGATGCTTAAGCAGTGGGGTGGTCACCTAGAGATTAAGAAGACTGCCTGACCCTGAGGAGGCTGAGAGTTCAGTCATGGGCAATGGCAGGCGTTTCTCTATCAGGGCAGGAAGAAAAAATATCTGCTGTGAACTCCATGTGGCATCAGGAAGGGCATCCGGCCAGTAAATGATCAGCTCCATCCAATCGCCCCGGCTCCATCCCAATATAAGGGAATACAGGACCATAAAAAGAAAAAAAAGTGGGATGCTTATTTCTGAATACTTATGGTTACGGTCACTGCTAGTACCCGACATATTCCAAATAATAGGTACCAAATGCCTCCAAACTGCTAGAGATGTTAAGATACAGTGGTACCTCTACTTAAGAACACCTCTAATTTTCTAGCTAAGAACCGGTTGTTCAAGATTTTTTTGCCTCTACTTAAGAACCATTTTCTACTTAAGAACCTGAGCCCGGAAAAATTTCCCAGGAAATTGAAAGCGGCACAAAGGCCTGGCTAGTTTCCTGCCATTCCCCCTTTAATCCTGGTTATCTTGGGCTGCCAGAGGAGCCTTTCGGTGGCGCTTAAGGAGGCTTTGGCAGTCCAGAGCGAATGAAGTATTTTCCTTTCTCTGGGCGCTTGGAGAGGGAATAAACCTCTGCCAGGGCCCAGAGAAAAGAAACTCTCCCTTGACTCTGGGCAGCCAAGGAGTCACCACAGCGAAGGAAAGGCCCTGGCTACAAAGCAAGTGAGCAAGAAAAGAAGGGAGCCCTTCAGCATGGGAAGGAAGAGGCAGCAGGTGGCAGCAGCAGCAGCCAGTGTATGGGAGGCAGCCTCACACTGGGTGTTTGGGAGGCTCGTGCTTCTCCTCGCTGCCTCAGAGTCCCTCTGTTTTTTTTAAGCCTTAAAGTTTTGAATTTTTTTGATTCCTCTCACCTCACCTTCTTTCTTCGGCAGTGACTGTCCTCCTCTTCTTCTTCCTCCCCCCCCCCAAATTCCGAGCTTTTATTTCTTTCCTAATGGGTTTACACTTTATTTGCTTTTATATTGATTCCTACGGGAAAAATTGCTTCTTCTTAAGAACGTTTCTACTTAAGAATCTGTCCCAGAATGAATTAAGTTCTTAAGTAGAGATACCACTGTACTTCTTTCTAAAGATATGCAATCTGCATAGGCAGACTTCTCAGCAAATCAAAAGGTCCCTTCCCAGAAACACATTTTCCAGGTTTCTTCTCAATTGTGCCTGTTTTCATTGCCCCCAAGTTCTCCGTATCACGGCTCAGATAGCATTTTTTTCTACAGCAGTATAAGCATCTCTAAGCCAAGTCAGTGTAACGTTGCCAGCAGGCAAGAAGAATACAATAGAGCTGGAAGGGACCTTGGAGGTCTTGTAGTCCAGCCCCCTGCTCAAGCAGGAGAACCTATACAGGGGCGGATTCCCATTACCACCGCTATTGGTGCGCCGCATGTGCAGCTTCAGATCTCGTGCATGCGCATGCATGCGTCCCAGCGTGTGTGTGCAAGATAGAAACATAGAAACATAGAAGACTGACAGCAGAAAAAGACCTCATGGTCCATCTGATCTGCCCTTATACTATTTTCTGTATTTTATCTTAGGATGGATATCTGTTTATCCCCGGCATGTTTAAATTCAGTTACTGTGGATTTATCTACCACGTCTGCTGGAAGTTTGTTCCAAGGACAAACTTCCAGCAGATTTCAGTAATTTTTTTGTCAAGTAGAAATCGTATAGAATGGTGGTTGGGTAAGGGAAGATGGCTACAAATAAATGCAATATGTAAATATCTGAATGAAAGGGAGAATAAAGAAGCACTATTTAGGGAGGAGATAGAGCTAGAGAAAATAATAAGAGAAAAAACTGAGGGTACAAAGGCGCAAGCAACCAATATATATATAAGATGTTAGTGAAGTCAGACAGGGATGTGATCCAAGGATTGACTAAATGGTGGCGAAATGAGATACAAGTAGAGGTGCAAGAGATGGAAAATACAGTAGAGAATATAAGGAAAATCAAGAATGCAAGGGTTAGGGAAATGAGAAGGAAAATATTACATAAGTGGTATTACACACCCGTTCAACTTGCACACTTTCAGCAGAACGTTAAAGGTATCTGTTGGCATGGGTGCCAAGATAAAGAAGTGTTTATGCATATGCTCTGGGAATGCCCAGTGGTGCAGAACTTTTGGCAAAAAGTGCAAGAGGATATTAATAGGATATTAAATATAAGATGGACGATTACTAAGGAAATGGCAGTATTAGTAAAAAGTAGTGAGATGGGAGAATACAGAGAAATAAAACAAGCAGCGATAGAAAGCGCTCAGGCGGTAATAGTCTTGGGTTGGAAGGATGCGGCAAAATGGACAATGCAAAATTGGTGTAGGTATATGGTGGACCCCATTCAATTCGAGATTACGGATAAAGGGATGAATTTGACTAATGAAACTGATTTGCAACAGCTGATGGGGCGATGGGACAAGGTAAGACGATATATGGCGAGTAGGATCCGAGACCAAGTTATAAGAAACAAGTTGGAATCACTCTATAATATGTAAAGAAATATTTCACTCTTGGGTTTAAATGATTTATACAAGAAATACCCCCAACTAGTGGTGGGGTGTGATTGATTGTCTGGTGGTGGGCGCAATCACTGAGCACATGTTATATGTCATATGTTGTGTATGTGTTTTATATTATAAAAACCAATAAAAATATTAGTTTTTTTTAAAAAGGTAATTTTTTTGCTTCCATGGGCAGAAGTAAAAAAACACCGAAATCTCGTGTGTCCCCTTGTGAGATTTTGTTCTCTGTGCATGCACAGATGTAAACCCATGCTGGGGTATGTGCATGCAAGAGACCCAAAGGTGCACAACGCAACGATTGCTACTGGTGCGCAGTCCTTTACTGTACCGGTAGCAACCCACTAATGAACCTATGCTTTCTCAAATCTCCAGGTATTTCAAATGTTTCATTGTTGTACAGCAGAAGTTCTTGATGGATGGATTGATTGGTTGGTTGGTTTTTACAGGACTGTGGATTTCCAAAGAAACAATGTGGTGCCCATCAGTGGCAATGCTACCACTCATTACAATGCATCCCAGATCAATGGAATTGTGATGGGGAACGTGACTGCAGAGACGGGACTGATGAGATTGGATGTATGTAAACTTTCTCCATCTTGGTAGCTGTTGCAATAGTCTTGTTTTTTGAAGTGGTGGGAGGGATCTGTCTTTCTTAGGAGGCATTAGCTTAACAGAGAGAAGTGCTGCAAAACAAGAGCCAAGTTACAATGACAGCAGTTCTATGTTAGTCTTTAAATGTTTTTAGTTTAATGTCCTATGGAGTTGAAATTTAAGGATATTGTGGGGCACCTCATTCTCACCATGCGCTGTTGCCATTTATTTCAATTTGTGCTTGCCAGATTGTTGCGCTCATGTTCTCCTTTTTTTAAAAAAAATACAACTTTATTAAACTTATCAAAGTATAAAATAAAAATGGAAATGGAAACAATGGGCAAAGAGGGAAGGGGAAGAGAGAGAGAAGTGTAGGTTAAAGAGGAAAGGGAACAGCTACTGACAACTTCTCTTTTCTGCATACTAGAATAAAATATAACATTGCAGCCTCAAATTTCTACTTTTGCATACTTAATATGGACTAGCCTTTTCTAGAGCATACTTGTCTAATCAGCAAATCCCAAAGTCAAAATTTTTGGGGGGTTTTCAAAGTACATTTTATTGAATTTTTTCACATAAACACCCTCCCCCAAATATAATTTCAGTAATACACCTTGTCGTATTATATATTTTTCATATCTAAGGCTATTGTTTTTAACTTAAAGATTCTTATTTCTATTTACAATTTTATACATGTTGTATATTACATTACAGGGTTTTGACCATCTCTGCTAATTCCATCAGTTTCCAGCCATTCTTCTTCCATTTCTTCCAGTTAGGATATCGTTCTATTTTTATGCATGGAGCATTCTCGCTTCTATCAACATCTAAAACAACAAAGTTCAAAATTCTTTGTTGACTTGTATTATTCTCCCCATACCCATTCCAAATCAATCAAAGGGAAAGTCGTATTGAATTTGGCTCATGCTTCATTAGATTTCAATGGTTATTTTATATATAATTGTGCTAAAACTAGAATCTTGAAGTCCTCTTTGCTTTTCCAGGTAAGCCCAGGAGCTGCCATAGCTATGAGTTTCAGTGTGGTGATACCTATGTCAATTACACTTTGGTCTGCAATGGGAAACCCGACTGCCAAGATGGAATGGATGAAGGCAACCATTGTGCCGTGCCATGTCAAAAACTGTGTGCTCACATTTGTTACAAGTCTCCTCATGGGCCTGTAAGTGAAGACCAGCATTAGAATGTTGATGATGCTTAGGATGATGCTTAAAAATGGATAACATAAGAACTGAAGAGTTGGCCTTCTCGGGTCCCGTCAACTAAAAATGTCGTTTGGTGGGCCCCAGGGGAAGAGCCTTCTCTGTGGCGGCCCCGGCCCTCTGGAACCAGCTCCCCCCTGAGATTAGAACTGCCCCCACCCTCCTTGTCTTTCGCAAGTTACTTAAGACCCACCTATATCGCCAGGCATGGGGGAACTAAGACATCTCCCCCAGGCTTATTATATTTCATGTTTGATGTGTATGTGCTGTATGGTTTTTAATTGTTGAGGTTTTTATATATTTTATTATTAGATTTGTTCCATTATTATACTGTTTTTATTACTGTTGTGAGCCGCCCCAAGTCTTCGGAGAGGGGCGGCATACAAATCTAATAAATTGAATTGAATTGAATTGTAGAAGGAAAAAAATGGGTTAAGGAGATTTGCTTCCTCCTAGGCCAGTGATGGCGAACCTTTTTTTCCTCGGGTGCCAAAATAGTGTGGGCGTGCACTATTGTGCATGCATGAGTGCCCACACCCATAATTCAATGCCTGTGGAGGGCAAAAACAGCTTCCCCTGTTCCCCGGAGGCCCTCTGGAGGCCAGAAATAGCCCATTTCCCAACTTCTGGTGGGCCCAGTAGGCTCATGTTTTGCCCTCCCCAGGCTCCAAAGGTTTCTCTGGAGCCAGAGGAAGGTAAAAACGCCCTCCTCCATTCTCCCTGGAAGCTCTCTGGAAGCCAAAAATGCCCTCCGAGAGCCTCTGGGTGAGCCAAAAATCAGCTGGCCAGCACACACATGTACTTTGGAGCTGAGCTAGGGCAACGGCTCGTGTGCCAGCAGATATGGCTCCGTGTGCTACCTGTCAAAGGTTCACCATCACTGTCCTAAGCTTTATGCTAAAATTCTTTCAAAATAGGAAAAATAGATAGCCATTCTCGAATAATAATACAATATGGACTTGTTGCTACTATTATAGCAAAAGGATAGTGATTGTAACCATGAAAAAATGGGAAATGTCATATAAAATGCACTGGCGTATAAGACACAGCTTAAGTTTTGAGAGAGGAAAATAGGGGGGGGGGAGAACCCACCTACCAGGTATTCATCTGGCTAGCATCCTTAGTCTGGTCAGCCTCAACTCATTATTTTATCCCCTGGTTAGGGCTGAAAAAAATAATCTTCGGAGGGAGTAGCAATGAAAACAAACCTACAAAAACCTAGGGCTGGAATAAAAACTTTTTTGGAGAGAGTAGGAATGAAAAAAATCCTGCAAGCCAAGAAGATTGTTAGTAACTCATTAGGGGTGGGGGGAAAAAGCTTCAAAAAGCTACATTTGGAGTATAATATGCACCCAAATTTTCAGCCTCTTTTAGGCGGGGAAAGGGTACGCCTTATACTCTGAAAAATACAGTATTTGGGGAGAGGGTTATGACAGTATTAAAATGCAGAGGCATCTTGCTGGCAACAAAGATATATATAATCAAAGCAATAGTTTCCCCAGTTGTAATGTAAAAGCTGCATTATTGTTTGATTGGCTGAATAAAGAAGTAATACTTTCAAACTCTGGTTCTGGTTCCCATGTCTGAGAATAACCTGCATTGTGAGAACCATTAATATAAAACTAGATAAAAGAAAATAAGACTGTTCATTGAAACTGTTGGTAATTAAACTCCAACTATAAAATATTTTGAACAAGAAGTACAAAGGCAAGAGTTGTTGAAGTCTCAGATGGTTGGAAAAATCTGAGGCAGTAGAAAAAGAGACCAGAAAGGCTTCAGGAGTTAAATTATCTTGTTGATGACCTAATCATAATTTGATTAGAACTTGCTGATAGATAATCCTGGTGAGATGATTACTATTAAATCATAAAAAGTCATCAAGCAATGGAAGCAGATTGAAAGTGTAATCTAACAGCAGCAGGGGTGGGTTCTGGATCCTTTTGCTGCCAATTCGCTCAGGGTTGTACCGTACGCGTGCGCCCTCAGCAATAAAAAAAAATAGCTGCTGCGCATGTGCAGAAACAAAATCCAAGATGGTGGCACCCAAGGAGACACCAACAGAACTGGTTCTGTGACATCATCACTAAGTTAAAGTACCAATTAGAACAGGTAGGAACCCACCTCTGAACAGCAGGGGTATCCAACCTTGGCAACTTTAAAACCTGTGGACTTCAACTCCCAGAATTCCACCAACAAATAGCTCTTGAAGTTGCCAAGGTTGGACACCCCCTTCCTTAGAGCAAGAGAATAAGACTAAAGGCAAGTGTTTTAAAAGAAAACCGGAAACCATCTCTTTATATCTTTGGGTTTTTTTCTTTCTTGATTTTTCTTTCATTTTCTGTTATCACTTTCCCCTTTTCTTTTTCTTTAAATGTGAATTGTTTTACTTTGTAAAAAAAATTCTTTAGTGAAACATAATTTTTTGGGGGGGGAACCCCAATGCCTTCAAATGTATTACTTAAGCGCATACTTGCAAATTAAATCTCAATTTGTATTTGGACTCTGTGTTTCCAGAGAATCAACCCTGGAGGGCAGAGTGAGGAGAAGGAGAAATAGTTGTTATTACTTAAGCGCAAATTAAATCTCAATTTGTATTTGGACTCTGTGTTTCCAGAAGCAACCCTTGGAGGGCAGAGTAAGGAGAAGGAGAAATAGTGAAACTTTACATAGGTAATAACGCCTGTTTTCTAATTTTCAGCAATGTGCTTGCAATGAGGGGTTCATCTTAAGAAATGATGGGCGCTCTTGCAAAGACATCAATGAATGCAAAGAGTTGGCAGTTGATAAATGTAGCCAGACCTGTGTCAATACAGAAGGCGGTTACTCCTGCACATGCCACCCTGGATATCAACTGGAGCCCGATAACCACACATGTAAAGTAATAGGTAGGTTTATTCCTGTCCACTGATTGGCTTTCCATTGATTCTCTTTAGGATTCAAATTTAGGGTTTAATGCGTAATTTTTTTGTGTGAAGTCAAATATGTAACATAGAAAACTTTGCCTTCTGGGTAAGAAGTCTTGAAATAAGTCACTCTGGCTTCACACTATTAAGCTGGAGGGATGTATTGAGAGATATGAAAGCTGTTACATAGATAAATGTAGATAATAAATGTAGATAAATGTAGATGCTGTCAAAGTCCCTGATGAAGACAATGTCTTCAAAGGGGCTAAGAGCAACCCAGCCGTGTGGGATCACTCACGAACGCAAATCCTAGAAAGAAGACTTGGACACATTCTCTCTCTGGGTGAAGTGACACAGTATAGAGTTGTGTATTCCTTTTTATTTGGGAGCATAAGGAAATGGGGATAATTACACGTACATGTCAAGTGATACACAAACATCCAATAACATAACTTCAAACATGACGTGATTGCAATTTATATTAAAATTAACTAGTTTTGTCTTTGCCATAGGTTCCGAGCCATTACTGCTAGTTGCAGTTCAGTTTGACTTAATTGTATTCGGAATAAGGACCATGAAAGAGGATGTTGTCATGAGAGTCGATCATGACTTCATTATCTTTTCCATTGACTACGATTTCGTATCCGAGACTGTCTTTTGGATGAATCTCAATGCAGACAGTATTAATTGGATTGATATGCAAACCAAGGAAAAGGGAATTCTAATAAAAGGTGGGTCTTGATATATTTTCAGTTGTTTAGACAGTTTTTAATAAGTTAGTGGCTTAGGACAAAACTAATCGTAACTTTGGCAAGTCAAATAAACTATTGGTAGAACTCCTATTTGACTGTTGAAGCTGACTCACACTCTCACATGCTTAGGAAGCTTCACAGGTTCACCCGAGACAAGGTGAAAGTCAAATCCACTTACACTTAAACAGAAAAAAAGATAAGGAAAAATTGAGTGCTCATATTTCTAAACTGATACTTTTAACAAAATAATTTTAAGAAACAGCAATACCAGGTGGATTCACACACCTAATCCTGCCTGCAAGTTTTAGATGACAGACTGAAGGAAAGATTTCATCAAGTTCCTCCAGGAAGAAAACATACAAGTTGACAAAGTCCCATATGACAGATGATGTTATCCTACTAAAGTCCCTCATGAATGGCATAGGAATAATATGTGTCACTTGGGACAATTGCTCAGAAGGCCAACAATCCCTTGCTGTAGAGTTGATGATGGTTGAAATCTGCAGCTTATTTATTTATTTTTATTTATTTTGTCCAATACACAATACATATTGAGGCGAATAGACATGAAGTATTATATATAAAGAAAAGATATGAAAATAGAGGAGAAGATATATGAAAGGGAGAAAAGATATATGATATATGGGATAAGGAGAGACAATTGGACAGGGGACGAAAGGCACACTGGTGCACTTATTTACTTCCCTTACTGACCTCTTAGGAACCTGGAGAGGTCAATCGTGGATAGTCTAAGGGAGAAATGTTGGGGGTTAGGGGTTGACACTATTGAGTCCGGTAATGAGTTTGAGCTTCTATGAGCTTCTAGTCTATAAATGTAAAGATTCTTCCAGTGTACACTAAGAGAGAGACAGTAACAGCAGAACTGACCCCTAAAAAAGCATCCTTTTGTGTCTATTGGTCAACTATGAGTATTTTTGAGGATTGTCTAAGAAGATGGATTTCAAGCACAATTAACACTGAACAATTTACCAATAACAGTCGTAACTGTTCAGCCTTAAACCAGAGATATTCTGCACAAAACCCTCTGAACAGGATGTCTTTTCCCTTATATGGCTATTTAAAAAAACAATTTGTAATAAAATTTTGCTTTTCAATTACTGACTTCATAGGAGATGTTGGCTGATATTTCCCATTCACATGTTTGTAAATCTTAACAATAGACAGTTCATTTCTATCATTTCAAACATTGGATTGCAGGCATCAAATCTGACAGTATAGCAGTGGACTGGTTAGGAAGGAACCTTTACTGGACTGATGGTATCTCAGGACAGATCTTGGCTACATAGTTGAATACCACTTGGAAGGGAAATCCTGTCTATACAGTGGTTCTTGAGGATCTGGAGCAACCACAGTCATTAGTTCTCCACCCACTGGATAGGTAAGCCTTTTCTATTTTGCTTGGGCTTGTTGGAATGGTTCAAAAGAATTAGGAACAGATCTCAGAAACAAGATGGATAGATGAGTCCATTGAGTCGCTAATGTTGTCTTTTTAGAGAAGATATTTCAGTGGGTGATGACTTGAAAACACTGTCTGAGCTCATGTTGATATGTGGTCAGGTCTGTCCAGTTACGGTATACGATTGAATCGTAATTGATAAGGCAAATGGATATTTTTAGAGAGAAGAAACTAGGAGTACAGTTCTATTGATTCTGCTTGATTTATTTATTATTTATTAAATTTATATGCTGCCTAACTCACTTTACAAAGTGATCCTGGGCAATTAACCATGAAAGTGATAAATATTCAAATATTAACCACAGTAGACACAAAATTTTAAAAACCAAAGGCAAGATTGTTCGCAGCTTTTGATATTCTGATCATCAAATTTATTTGGCCTGCTGTGTAACAGTTGTTTGTTTTGTCCAGTACACAATAATACACAATGAGGGTTAGAGAGGATATAATCAGGTAGAATGTATTAAGGGGGGAATAGAGGAGAAAATAAAGGAGTGAAATATAACTATGAGAGAATAGCAGGAAAAGATATAGGTATAGAAGAGAAGATATATGAGATACAGGAGAGACAATAGGGCAGGGGACAGTAGGCACTCTGGTGCACTTATGTACGCCCCTTACTGACCTCTTATGAACTTGGTGAGGTTAGGCCGTGCCCCATAAAAGCACTGGATGAACATATACTGGCAGTTCATTTAATAAGGAGATTCCACTCTTTTCCTGGGATTATTCAGTGTCTGTAACGGTTTCATCATTAGGCTTATGATGCCCAGTTTACATTCCCTTGACATCAGAGTCAAGTGAAGCTTCTCCACACTTGAATGTGATGGGATAGGTGAGAAATACTCAGCTGAAGTTGAATCCCGAAGGATTGTTTTGTGGACAACGTGGAATTTTCTCCTGGGACTGGCTGCAGCCTTCTGAAGGAGTAGATGCATGACTTGAACTTTCCCTATGTCTTTTTTCAGATTCACCTAATTTACTAGCTATGGCAGTGTTTCTCAACCTTGGCCACTTGAAGATATCTGGACTTCAACTCCCAGAAGTCCCCAGCCAGCGAATGCTGGCTGGGGAATTCTGGGAGTTGAAGTCCAAATATCTTCAAGTGGCCAAGGTTGGGAAACACTGAGCTAGGGTAGGATAGAGCTATGTATACAAGGCAACCCTGAATTGAGCTTCACCAGAGAGCAAGATGCTGTTACAGATTGGAAGAGGCTGCCACATAGGACTAGCAAGCATAACACACTATTTTGAAGACACACACTGGCTACCAGTATGCTATCAGGCAGAGTCCCTGGAACTTGTCATATGAAGCACTGTGTGGCTAAGCCAGAGCGCCTGATAGTGTGCCTTTCCTCATACCTTCCTGTTTATCTAGTTAAGAGCTAGAAAAGATGCATTTTTAAGATGGTTCAAAATGGCTGGATATTAGCTTGATCTGAAGAGGGTATTTTTTAGCACAAGGTTGCAGCATTCCCTCCCTTTGAATAAAGGTTGCAGTGAGCCTTTTAAACCTACAAGCCAATTTAATATGTATTGACCCTGCTCTGCAGTCTGGTTTAGTATTGTTTCATGTTTTAAAGTTTAAATTTTAACAACATTTTAATATCTTTCTTGGGACTTTTTATTGAATCATCATTATTTTTTATTAAGATAGCTTCTTGCTCTTCTCCTTTATTGGTAAGAGGACTAAATTAGAGTCTATAATACCATGTTGCACTACTTGAAGCTCTTCAATTTTGCCTTAATTTTGTTAGTCACCTTGCTTACTCTTAGCTGCAGAAATACACATGTGCACACACACAAACACATGGAGTATAATATGCACATGGGATAGAAATGACCCTTAGCTTGGGAATGGAATAGAATCTCAAAATGAAAACTTGTCTCAGATTACCAAAAATTTTAAATGATGTAGATGCAAAATAATAAACAATGTTTTTATTTAGTTTGGCTCTAATACTATTTAAAGGCAAATGCAATGGCCCATTTGAAGGGTTAGGCTTAGACCCCAGATGTATTAAGCTTTAACAGAGTAGTCTACACTCCCCCAAGCTCCATGCTTAATGGGAGCCACGGTATATGATGCCACGATTGTGCTGAAACTGTAGATCTGATTCATGATTGGATAAAAAGAGAGTGGTGATCTAACTTTAAATTCCAAAGAATGTAGGATTTATATGAAGAGACATTAATCAAAAGAATTCTGATACTAATGTTTCCCTAGATTGAAATCATCTGAAATACTAGTGGGTCTTCTTGTCTGGTACCCTAAATAAAATATACAATGAAGGCCATCTAACTTGGTGGTCAATAACTCTTCTAGAAAGCATTGTAAGCCATAGTAGTTGAATTCCATTCTAAAAATATATGTCACATTATCCTCTCTTTCCTAGATTTATGTACTGGTGTGAAATAGGCGTTGAATCCATAATCAAGAAAGCAGGGATGGAGGGAAGTAATAAAGAAGTGATAATTGATAATGGACTTGGTTGGCCCACAAGCCTAGCCATTGATTTCTTGAGCTGGAGAATTTTCTGGTCTGATGACAAGTTTCACTCCATTGGCTCAGCCTCTTTGGATGGTAGCGATATGAAGGTATTGCCAACTATATGTACATAACGTTTATGGAAGCAGGCAAGAATTTATTTGAGTTCTTTGTTTTAAACCAGAGGTGTCAAACTCAATTTCATTGAGGGCCGTATCGGGGCTGTATTTGACCTCGGGGTGGGGTGGGAGAGGCCAGGATGGGTGTGGCCAGCTCAATGTCACTCCTGTGATGGCCCAAGCACTCTGCCAGCAAAAACAGGCTCCTGAGTTCCGTTTTCAGCTGTCATTCATTCATTCATTCATTCATTCATTCATTTATTCATTAGATTTGTATGCCGCCCCTCTCCATAGACTCGGGGCGGCTAACAACAATAATAAAACAATATGTACAAATCTAATATTTAAGTTAATTTTTTTAAAAAACCCTTA
The DNA here is from genome assembly GCF_031021105.1 of Erythrolamprus reginae. Taxonomy (NCBI): domain Eukaryota; kingdom Metazoa; phylum Chordata; class Lepidosauria; order Squamata; family Dipsadidae; genus Erythrolamprus; species Erythrolamprus reginae. The sequence goes on along the minus strand of NW_027248643.1, from coordinate 18,383 downwards.
TTTGAGAAACCAATCATACAAACAGACATACCATGCATAAATTTTATAAGCCTAGGGGGAGGAAATATCTCAGTTCCCCCATGCCTGATGACAGAGGTGGGTTTTAAGGAGCTTACGAAAGGCAAGGAGGGTGGAGGCAACTCTGATCTCTGGGGAGAGTTGGTTCCAGAGGGTCAGGGCTGCCACAGAGAATGCTCTTCCCCTGGGTCCCGCCAAATGGCATTGTTTAGTCGAGGGGACCCGGAGAAGGCCAACTCTGTGGGACCTAACTGGTCGCTGGGATTCGTGCGGCAGACGGTGGTCATGGCCTCTTGCAATGGAGCCCTGTTTTCACTGGCAAAAGGTTGCAGAAGGCCGTGGCAGCCCAAACCGGAGCTTGGGAGCCTATTTTCATTGGCAGAAGCACCGAGGACTGATCCTTCACTGTTTCCAGGGTAGCCCCACAGACCAGATCTAAGTATCCTGTTGGCCACATCCGGCCCCTGGGCCTTGAATTTGACACCCCTGTTTTAAAGGAAAGTGTCAATTCTGATAATGTCATCATCTTGTTCTTTTCTGGGTAGCAGAAATAAATAAATAAATAATAATAATAATAATAATAATAATAATAATAATAATAATAATAATAATAATTTATTAGATTTGTATGCCACACTTCTTCGAAACTAGGGGAATGTGTCCAACTTCCAGATCTTTTAGTGTGTCTGAAAATAAAATCTCAGTCCCTGAGCTGTGATGCATCTCTTAACAATATTTTTTCCCTTAGATATTTCAGATGAATGAGATACATAGTCCTTTCTCAGTAAGTGTGTTTGAAGACTACATCTTTTGGTCTGACATGCAAACAAGGATAGTACAGAAGATAGACAAAAGGACAGCCAAAAATAGAACAGTTCTCCTAAAGAGTCATGGACAACCATATGGATTAAAGGTATTGCACAAGTAGTACACATTATGGAAAGGTTGATGACTGGAACAAGTGCCTACTTTTATTTTACTTTGCCAACGGCATGTCTCTAGCTTTAAATGAATAAATGTTAAGGCAGGTTTATTTGGCCTGGATCTTCAAATATGCATATCCATGAGCTTCAAAAAGTATGAGCCAAGCCCCATACTTTGTCAGACTAAAGCTGCGTCAATACTGATATTGTATTGTGTTTATATTGTAACTGATAATAGAATTTTGACCAGGAATAAGTCATTTATACGAAAAGCTACTGTTGGTCATAGCGTAATTTGTTCAGAATGGGACAATTCACCATAGCCAAGTCTCTGTGGCCATCTGACCATGGCTAACGTGCCGTGGGACAATTCACCTCGGGACAATTTAACAATTCAATTTAATTATTTTAAATACATAAAAATTATGTTTTCATTCACATTTCATTTTGTCCCTCCTTCTTCTTCTTCATTCCAGCAGAAGTCCCTCACTGAGCTAAGCTAGTTTCCCTAAATAATAATAATAATAATAATAATAATAATAATAATAATAATAATAATAATAATAATAATTTATTAGATTTGTATGCCGCCCCTTTCCGAGGACTATTACAATAATTTCAAATTTAGGTATTTTTGCAACAATCTTGGCTTATTAAAATAAGTTTTATATGGTAGAATAAGAAACTTCATAAAATGGGGCAGAATTCCCTTGACAAATATCTGAGTTAGCAACAGAAATTTTGGACTAAATTGTAGTCGCAAGTCCGAGAACTTACCTGTAGTTCTAAAACTAACAGGATCTTTCATAAATCTTACGTTATTTCGGTCAACCTTTTCTTATTTCAGAAATTTCTCCTCTATTAATAGAACTGGTTTATTTCTTTTGCTCAATCTACCTTCATATGGGATAAATGAAAAAATAATGTTGATTGGTATTGAACATTAAGAAAACAAGGGTAACGTCAACCAGTATGCTTATAGTGACCATACACTTGATGGCAGAGAAGTGAAGGTGATAACACTGTTTAGTTTTCTTGGACTCATAAAGATGGTAGGAAAAAAGACTATGGCAATCGTGAAGAATACTAATATTTGAATGACATTGCTTGGCCTTTTTATTTTTTAATCTTTGTTATCAATGGTTTTTTTTCCTTTGATGATATATGGCTCTGAAGATTGAATGATGAGAAAGAAGATAGTCACATTCCAGTTATAGATTTGGAGACAGATCTAACAGTCCTATCAAATGAAAGATAACACAGACAGTCATAAAGTGGATTGACTGCTTTTTTGAAATTATCTGGCTCTTGCCATCTGATGCAAGTAGACAATGGATGAAAATAGTGCAATATACTTTATTGTACATAGTATACACAGTCTGTGTTCCTTTAGTAATTTTTGTGGAGGAACATACAAAGTGCATAATAGAGATGCCCTGAAACTCCTGGTGTAACATTTTCATACTCTTGAAATTTTGGCTTTCAGGTGATGCATGAAGTTCTGCAGGCACCAGCCCCTAACCCATGTGTAGAAGTTGGATGTTCGTATATGTGCCTCTTAAGCCCCAGCAAAAAAGGAAGCTGCCATTGCCCGCCTGAATCTGTACTATCAAGTGATGGAAAGACCTGCATTCCATTAAAGGAGTCAGCATTCATGTTATTGGATGGCCAGACAGATGTTACACAGGTATTACTTTCAATTGGATAATAAAGAGAATGGTAGCTGCAAACCAGTGAGGGGTTGCTACCGGTTGGGCCCAGTATGGCAAACCAGTAGTAGTGGTGAGAGGCTCTGCCCACCCTCCAAAATGTCGTCAAAAAACACTCTGCAAATGCGCAGAAGTGTTACCCCTGCGCTCCCGTTTCTGAACTGGTAGCAGAGGTAAATAGAACCCACTACTATTGCAAAATAATTTTCCCAAATGAAATGTTCTTACAGCTGTTTAATAGGCTGGCACAGCAAAGTGGCTTCTATTTGAATTTTCCTTAGTAACAAGTACATTTATTTATTGATTTGATTTGATTTGATTTGATTGATTTGATTTGACTGCAGAGACGGGACTGATGAGATTGGATGTATGTAAACTTTCTCCATCTTGGTAGCTGGTGCAATAGTCTTGTTTTTTGAAGTGGTGGGAGGGATCTGTCTTTCTTAGGAGACATTAGCTTAACAGAGAGAAGTGCTGCAAAACAAGAGCCAAGTTACAATGACAGCAGTTCTATGTTAGTCTTTAAATGTTTTTAGTTTAATGTCCTATGGAGTTGAAATTTAAGGATATTGTGGGGCACCTCATTCTCACCATGCACTGTTGCCATTTATTTCCATTTGTGCTTGCCAGATTGTTGCACTCATGTTCTCCTTTTTTTAAAAAAATACAACTTTATTAAACTTATCAAAGTATAAAATAAAAATGGAAATGGAAACAATGGGCAAAGAGGGAAGGGGAAGAGAGAGAGAAGTGTAGGTTAAAGAGGAAAGGGAACAGCTACTGACAACTTCTCTTTTCTGCATACTAGAATAAAATATAACATTGCAGCCTCAAATTTCTACTTTTGCATACTTAATATGGACTAGCCTTTTCTAGAGCATACTTGTCTAATCAGCAAATCCCAAAGTCAAAATTTTTGGGGGGTTTTCAAAGTACATTTTATTGAATTTTTTCACATAAACACCCTCCCCCAAATATAATTTCAGTAATACACCTTGTCGTATTATATATTTTTCATATCTAAGGCTATTGTTTTTAACTTAAAGATTCTTATTTCTATTTACAATTTTATACGTGTTGTATATTACATTACAGGGTTTTGACCATCTCTGCTAATTCCATCAGTTTCCAGCCATTCTTCTTCCATTTCTTCCAGTTAGGATATCTTTCTATTTTTATGCATGGAGCATTCTCGCTTCTATCAACATCTAAAACAACAAAGTTCAAAATTCTTTGTTGACTTGTATTATTCTCCCCATACCCATTCCAAATCAATCAAAGGGAAAGTCGTATTGAATTTGGCTCATGCTTCATTAGATTTCAATGGTTATTTTATATATAATTGTGCTAAAACTAGAATCTTGAAGTCCTCTTTGCTTTTCCAGGTAAGCCCAGGAGCTGCCATAGCTATGAGTTTCAGTGTGGTGATACCTATGTCAATTACACTTTGGTCTGCAATGGGAAACCCGACTGCCAAGATGGAATGGATGAAGGCAACCATTGTGCAGTGCCATGTCAAAAACTGTGTGCTCACATTTGTTACAAGTCTCCTCATGGGCCTGTAAGTGAAGACCAGCATTAGAATGTTGATGATGCTTAGGATGATGCTTAAAAATGGATAACATAAGAACTGAAGAGTTGGCCTTCTCGGGTCCCGTCAACTAAAAATGTCGTTTGGCGGGCCCCAGGGGAAGAGCCTTCTCTGTGGCGGCCCCGGCCCTCTGGAACCAGCTCCCCCCTGAGATTAGAACTGCCCCCACCCTCCTTGTCTTTCGCAAGTTACTTAAGACCCACCTATATCGCCAGGAATGGGGGAACTAAGACATCTCCCCCAGGCTTATTATATTTCATGTTTGATGTGTATGTGCTGTATGGTTTTTAATTGTTGAGGTTTTTATATATTTTATTATTAGATTTGTTCCATTATTATACTGTTTTTATTACTGTTGTGAGCCGCCCCAAGTCTTCGGAGAGGGGCGGCATACAAATCTAATAAATTGAATTGAATTGAATTGTAGAAGGAAAAAAATGGGTTAAGGAGATTTGCTTCCTCCTAGGCCAGTGATGGCGAACCTTTTTTTCCTCGGGTGCCAAAATAGTGTGGGCGTGCACTATTGTGCATGCATGAGTGCCCACACCCATAATTCAATGCCTGTGGAGGGCAAAAACAGCTTCCCCTGTTCCCCGGAGGCCCTCTGGAGGCCAGAAATAGCCCATTTCCCAACTTCTGGTGGGCCCAGTAGGCTCATGTTTTGCCCTCCCCAGGCTCCAAAGGTTTCTCTGGAGCCAGAGGAAGGTAAAAACGCCCTCCTCCATTCTCCCTGGAAGCTCTCTGGAAGCCAAAAATGCCCTCCGAGAGCCTCTGGGTGAGCCAAAAATCAGCTGGCCAGCACACACATGTACTTTGGAGCTGAGCTAGGGCAACGGCTCGTGTGCCAGCAGATATGGCTCCGTGTGCTACCTGTCAAAGGTTCACCATCACTGTCCTAAGCTTTATGCTAAAATTCTTTCAAAATAGGAAAAATAGATAGCCATTCTCGAATAATAATACAATATGGACTTGTTGCTACTATTATAGCAAAAGGATAGTGATTGTAACCATGAAAAAATGGGAAATGTCGTATAAAATGCACTGGCGTATAAGACACAGCTTAAGTTTTGAGAGAGGAAAATAGGGGGGGGAGAACCCACCTACCAGGTATTCATCTGGCTAGCATCCTTAGTCTGGTCAGCCTCAACTCATTATTTTATCCCCTGGTTAGGGCTGAAAAAAATAATCTTCGGAGGGAGTAGCAATGAAAACAAACCTACAAAAACCTAGGGCTGGAATAAAAACTTTTTTGGAGAGAGTAGGAATGAAAAAAATCCTGCAAGCCAAGAAGATTGTTAGTAACTCATTAGGGGTGGGGGGGAAAAGCTTCAAAAAGCTACATTTGGAGTATAACATGCACCCAAATTTTCAGCCTCTTTTAGGCGGGGAAAGGGTACGCCTTATACTCTGAAAAATACAGTATTTGGGGAGAGGGTTATGACAGTATTAAAATGCAGAGGCATCTTGCTGGCAACAAAGATATATATAATCAAAGCAATAGTTTCCCCAGTTGTAATGTAAAAGCTGCATTATTGTTTGATTGGCTGAATAAAGAAGTAATACTTTCAAACTCTGGTTCTGGTTCCCATGTCTGAGAATAACCTGCATTGTGAGAACCATTAATATAAAACTAGATAAAAGAAAATAAGACTGTTCATTGAAACTGTTGGTAATTAAACTCCAACTATAAAATATTTTGAACAAGAAGTACAAAGGCAAGAGTTGTTGAAGTCTCAGATGGTTGGAAAAATCTGAGGCAGTAGAAAAAGAGACCAGAAAGGCTTCAGGAGTTAAATTATCTTGTTGATGACCTAATCATAATTTGATTAGAACTTGCTGATAGATAATCCTGGTGAGATGATTACTATTAAATCATAAAAAGTCATCAAGCAATGGAAGCAGATTGAAAGTGTAATCTAACAGCAGCAGGGGTGGGTTCTGGATCCTTTTGCTGCCAATTCGCTCAGGGTTGTACCGTACGCGTGCGCCCTCAGCAATAAAAAAAAATAGCTGCTGCGCATGTGCAGAAACAAAATTCAAGATGGTGGCACCCAAGGAGACACCAACAGAACTGGTTCTGTGACATCATCACTAAGTTAAAGTACCAATTAGAACCGGTAGGAACCCACCTCTGAACAGCAGGGGTATCCAACCTTGGCAACTTTAAAACCTGTGGACTTCAACTCCCAGAATTCCACCAACAAATAGCTCTTGAAGTTGCCAAGGTTGGACACCCCCTTCCTTAGAGCAAGAGAATAAGACTAAATGCAAGTGTTTTAAAAGAAAACCGGAAACCATCTCTTTATATCTTTGGGTTTTTTTCTTTCTTGATTTTTCTTTCATTTTCTGTTATCACTTTCCCCTTTTCTTTTTCTTTAAATGTGAATTGTTTTACTTTGTAAAAAAAATTCTTTAGTGAAACATAATTTTTTGGGGGGGGAACCCCAATGCCTTCAAATGTATTACTTAAGCGCATACTTGCAAATTAAATCTCAATTTGTATTTGGACTCTGTGTTTCCAGAGAATCAACCCTGGAGGGCAGAGTGAGGAGAAGGAGAAGTAGTTGTTATTACTTAAGCGCAAATTAAATCTCAATTTGTATTTGGACTCTGTGTTTCCAGAAGCAACCCTTGGAGGGCAGAGTAAGGAGAAGGAGAAATAGTGAAACTTTACATAGGTAATAACGCCTGTTTTCTAATTTTCAGCAATGTGCTTGCAATGAGGGGTTCATCTTAAGAAATGATGGGCGCTCTTGCAAAGACATCAATGAATGCAAAGAGTTGGCAGTTGATAAATGTAGCCAGACCTGTGTCAATACAGAAGGCGGTTACTCCTGCACATGCCACCCTGGATATCAACTGGAGCCCGATAACCACACATGTAAAGTAATAGGTAGGTTTATTCCTGTCCACTGATTGGCTTTCCATTGATTCTCTTTAGGATTCAAATTTAGGGTTTAATGCGTAATTTTTTGTGTGAAGTCAAATATGTAACATAGAAAACTTTGCCTTCTGGGTAAGAAGTCTTGAAATAAGTCCCTCTGGCTTCACACTATTAAGCTGGAGGGATGTATTGAGAGATATGAAAGCTGTTACATAGATAAATGTAGATAATAAATGTAGATAAATGTAGATGCTGTCAAAGTCCCTGATGAAGACAATGTCTTCAAAGGGGCTAAGAGCAACCCAGCCGTGTGGGATCACTCACGAACGCAAATCCTAGAAAGAAGACTTGGACACATTCTCTCTCTGGGTGAAGTGACACAGTATAGAGTTGTGTATTCCTTTTTATTTGGGAGCATAAGGAAATGGGGATAATTACACGTACATGTCAAGTGATACACAAACATCCAATAACATAACTTCAAACATGACGTGATTGCAATTTATATTAAAATTAACTAGTTTTGTCTTTGCCATAGGTTCCGAGCCATTACTGCTAGTTGCAGTTCAGTTTGACTTAATTGTATTCGGAATAAGGACCATGAAAGAGGATGTTGTCATGAGAGTCGATCATGACTTCATTATCTTTTCCATTGACTACGATTTCGTATCCGAGACTGTCTTTTGGATGAATCTCAATGCAGACAGTATTAATTGGATTGATATGCAAACCAAGGAAAAGGGAATTCTAATAAAAGGTGGGTCTTGATATATTTTCAGTTGTTTAGACAGTTTTTAATAAGTTAGTGGCTTAGGACAAAACTAATCGTAACTTTGGCAAGTCAAATAAACTATTGGTAGAACTCCTATTTGACTGTTGAAGCTGACTCACACTCTCACATGCTTAGGAAGCTTCACAGGTTCACCCGAGACAAGGTGAAAGTCAAATCCACTTACACTTAAACAGAAAAAAAGATAAGGAAAAATTGAGTGCTCATATTTCTAAACTGATACTTTTAACAAAATAATTTTAAGAAACAGCAATACCAGGTGGATTCACACACCTAATCCTGCCTGCAAGTTTTAGATGACAGACTGAAGGAAAGATTTCATCAAGTTCCTCCAGGAAGAAAACATACAAGTTGACAAAGTCCCATATGACAGATGATGTTATCCTACTAAAGTCCCTCATGAATGGCATAGGAATAATATGTGTCACTTGGGACAATTGCTCAGAAGGCCAACAATCCCTTGCTGTAGAGTTGATGATGGTTGAAATCTGCAGCTTATTTATTTATTTTTATTTATTTTGTCCAATACACAATACATATTGAGGCGAATAGACATGAAGTATTATATATAAAGAAAAGATATGAAAATAGAGGAGAAGATATATGAAAGGGAGAAAAGATATATGATATATGGGATAAGGAGAGACAATTGGACAGGGGACGAAAGGCACACTGGTGCACTTATTTACTTCCCTTACTGACCTCTTAGGAACCTGGAGAGGTCAATCGTGGATAGTCTAAGGGAGAAATGTTGGGGGTTAGGGGTTGACACTATTGAGTCCGGTAATGAGTTTGAGCTTCTATGAGCTTCTAGTCTATAAATGTAAAGATTCTTCCAGTGTACACTAAGAGAGAGACAGTAACAGCAGAACTGACCCCTAAAAAAGCATCCTTTTGTGTCTATTGGTCAACTATGAGTATTTTTGAGGATTGTCTAAGAAGATGGATTTCAAGCACAATTAACACTGAACAATTTACCAATAACAGTCGTAACTGTTCAGCCTTAAACCAGAGATATTCTGCACAAAACCCTCTGAACAGGATGTCTTTTCCCTTATATGGCTATTTAAAAAAACAATTTGTAATAAAATTTTGCTTTTCAATTACTGACTTCATAGGAGATGTTGGCTGATATTTCCCATTCACATGTTTGTAAATCTTAACAATAGACAGTTCATTTCTATCATTTCAAACATTGGATTGCAGGCATCAAATCTGACAGTATAGCAGTGGACTGGTTAGGAAGGAACCTTTACTGGACTGATGGTATCTCAGGACAGATCTTGGCTACATAGTTGAATACCACTTGGAAGGGAAATCCTGTCTATACAGTGGTTCTTGAGGATCTGGAGCAACCACAGTCATTAGTTCTCCACCCACTGGATAGGTAAGCCTTTTCTATTTTGCTTGGGCTTGTTGGAATGGTTCAAAAGAATTAGGAATAGATCTCAGAAACAAGATGGATAGATGAGTCCATTGAGTCGCTAATGTTGTCTTTTTAGAGAAGATATTTCAGTGGGGGATGACTTGAAAACACTGTCTGAGCTCATGTTGATATGTGGTCAGGTCTGTCCAGTTACGGTATACGATTGAATCGTAATTGATAAGGCAAATGGATATTTTTAGAGAGAAGAAACTAGGAGTACAGTTCTATTGATTCTGCTTGATTTATTTATTATTTATTAAATTTATATGCTGCCCAACTCACTTTACAAAGTGATCCTGGGCAATTAACCATGAAAGTGATAAATATTCAAATATTAACCACAGTAGACACAAAATTTTAAAAACCAAAGGCAAGATTGTTCGCAGCTTTTGATATTCTGATCATCAAATTTATTTGGCCTGCTGTGTAACAGTTGTTTGTTTTGTCCAGTAAACAATAATACACAATGAGGGTTAGAGAGGATATAATCAGGTAGAATGTATTAAGGGGGGAATAGAGGAGAAAATAAAGGAGTGAAATATAACTATGAGAGAATAGCAGGAAAAGATATAGGTATAGAAGAGAAGATATATGAGATACAGGAGAGACAATAGGGCAGGGGACAGTAGGCACTCTGGTGCACTTATGTACGCCCCTTACTGACCTCTTATGAACTTGGTGAGGTTAGGCCGTGCCCCATAAAAGCACTGGATGAACATATACTGGCAGTTCATTTAATAAGGAGATTCCACTCTTTTCCTGGGATTATTCAGTGTCTGTAACGGTTTCATCATTAGGCTTATGATGCCCAGTTTACATTCCCTTGACATCAGAGTCAAGTGAAGCTTCTCCACACTTGAATGTGATGGGATAGATGAGAAATACTCAGCTGAAGTTGAATCCCGAAGGATTGTTTTGTGGACAACGTGGAATTGTCTACCTGGGACTGGCTGCAGCCTTCTGAAGGAGTAGATGCATGACTTGAACTTTCCCTATGTCTTTTTTCAGATTCACCTAATTTACTAGCTATGGCAGTGTTTCTCAACCTTGGCCACTTGAAGATATCTGGACTTCAACTCCCAGAAGTCCCCAGCCAGCGAATGCTGGCTGGGGAATTCTGGGAGTTGAAGTCCAAATATCTTCAAGTGGCCAAGGTTGGGAAACACTGAGCTAGGGTAGGACAGAGCTATGTATACAAGGCAACCCTGAATTGAGCTTCACCAGAGAGCAAGATGCTGTTACAGATTGGAAGAGGCTGCCACATAGGACTAGCAAGCATAACACACTATTTTGAAGACACACACTGGCTACCAGTATGCTATCAGGCAGAGTCCCTGGAACTTGTCATATGAAGCACTGTGTGGCTAAGCCAGAGCGCCTGATAGTGTGCCTTTCCTCATACCTTCCTGTTTATCTAGTTAAGAGCTAGAAAAGATGCATTTTTAAGATGGTTCAAAATGGCTGGATATTAGCTTGATCTGAAGAGGGTATTTTTTAGCACAAGGTTGCAGCATTCCCTCCCTTTGAATAAAGGTTGCAGTGAGCCTTTTAAACCTACAAGCCAATTTAATATGTATTGACCCTGCTCTGCAGTCTGGTTTAGTATTGTTTCATGTTTTAAAGTTTAAATTTTAACAACATTTTAATATCTTTCTTGGGACTTTTTATTGAATCATCATTATTTTTTATTAAGATAGCTTCTTGCTCTTCTCCTTTATTGGTAAGAGGACTAAATTAGAGTCTATAATACCATGTTGCACTACTTGAAGCTCTTCAATTTTGCCTTAATTTTGTTAGTCACCTTGCTTACTCTTAGCTGCAGAAATACACATGTGCACACACACAAACACATGGAGTATAATATGCACATGGGATAGAAATGACCCTTAGCTTGGGAATGGAATAGAATCTCAAAATGAAAACTTGTCTCAGATTACCAAAAATTTTAAATGATGTAGATGCAAAATAATAAACAATGTTTTTATTTAGTTTGGCTCTAATACTATTTAAAGGCAAATGCAATGGCCCATTTGAAGGGTTAGGCTTAGACCCCAGATGTATTAAGCTTTAACAGAGTAGTCTACACTCCCCCAAGCTCCATGCTTAATGGGAGCCACGGTATATGATGCCACGATTGTGCTGAAACTGTAGATCTGATTCATGATTGGATAAAAAGAGAGTGGTGATCTAACTTTAAATTCCAAAGAATGTAGGATTTATATGAAGAGACATTAATCAAAAGAATTCTGATACTAATGTTTCCCTAGATTGAAATCATCTGAAATACTAGTGGGTCTTCTTGTCTGGTACCCTAAATAAAATGTACAATGAAGGCCATCTAACTTGGTGGTCAATAACTCTTCTAGAAAGCATTGTAAGCCATAGTAGTTGAATTCCATTCTAAAAATATATGTCACATTATCCTCTCTTTCCTAGATTTATGTACTGGTGTGAAATAGGCGTTGAATCCATAATCAAGAAAGCAGGGATGGAGGGAAGTAATAAAGAAGTGATAATTGATAATGGACTTGGTTGGCCCACAAGCCTAGCCATTGATTTCTTGAGCTGGAGAATTTTCTGGTCTGATGACAAGTTTCACTCCATTGGCTCAGCCTCTTTGGATGGTAGCGATATGAAGGTATTGCCAACTATATGTACATAACGTTTATGGAAGCAGGCAAGAATTTATTTGAGTTCTTTGTTTTAAACCAGAGGTGTCAAACTCAATTTCATTGAGGGCCGTATCGGGGCTGTATTTGACCTCGGGGCGGGGTGGGAGAGGCCAGGATGGGTGTGGCCAGCTCAATGTCACTCCTGTGATGGCCCAAGCACTCTGCCAGCAAAAACAGGCTCCTGAGTTCCGTTTTCAGCTGTCATTCATTCATTCATTCATTCATTCATTTATTCATTAGATTTGTATGCCGCCCCTCTCCATAGACTCGGGGCGGCTAACAACAATAATAAAACAATATGTACAAATCTAATATTTAAGTTAATTTTTTTAAAAAACCCTTATTTGAGAAACCAATCATACAAACAGACATACCATGCATAAATTTTATAAGCCTAGGGGGAGGAAATATCTCAGTTCCCCCATGCCTGACGACAGAGGTGGGTTTTAAGGAGCTTACGAAAGGCAAGGAGGGTGGAGGCAACTCTGATCTCTGGGGAGAGTTGGTTCCAGAGGGTCAGGGCCGCCACAGAGAAGGCTCTTCCCCTGGGTCCCGCCAAATGGCATTGTTTAGTCGAGGGGACCCGGAGAAGGCCAACTCTGTGGGACCTAACTGGTCGCTGGGATTCGTGCGGCAGACGGTGGTCATGGCCTCTTGCAACGGAGCCCTGTTTTCACTGGCAAAAGGTTGCAGAAGGCCGTGGCAGCCCAAACCGGAGCTTGGGAGCCTATTTTCATTGGCAGAAGCACCGAGGACTGATCCTTCACTGTTTCCAGGGTAGCCCCACAGACCAGATCTAAGTATCCTGTTGGCCACATCCGGCCCCCGGGCCTTGAATTTGACACCCCTGTTTTAAAGGAAAGTGTCAATTCTGATAATGTCATCATCTTGTTCTTTTCTGGGTAGCAGAAATAAATAAATAATAAATAATAATAATAATAATAATAATAATAATAATAATAATTTATTAGATTTGTATGCCACACTTCTTTGAAACTAGGGGAATGTGTCCAACTTCCAGATCTTTTAGTGTGTCTGAAAATAAAATCTCAGTCCCTGAGCTGTGATGCATCTCTTAACAATATTTTTTCCCTTAGATATTTCAGATGAATGAGATACATAGTCCTTTCTCAGTGAGTGTGTTTGAAGACTACATCTTTTGGTCTGACTTGCAAACAAGGATAGTACAGAAGATAGACAAAAGGAGAGCCAAAAATAGAACAGTTCTCCTAAAGAGTCATGGACAACCATATGGATTAAAGGTATTGCACAAGTAGTACACATTATGGAAAGGTTGATGACTGGAACAAGTGCCTATTTTTATTTTACTTTGCCAACGGCATGTCTCTAGCTTTAAATGAATAAATGTTAAGGCAGGTTTATTTGGCCTGGATCTTCAAATATGCATGAGCCATATCCATGAGCTTCAAAAAGTATGAGCCAAGCCCCATACTTTGTCAGACTAAAGCTGCGTCAATACTGATATTGTATTGTGTTTATATTGTAACTGATAATAGAATTTTGACCAGGAATAAGTCATTTATACGAAAAGCTACTGTTGGTCATAGCGTAATTTGTTCAGAATGGGACAATTCACCATAGCCAAGTCTCTGTGGCCATCTGACCATGGCTAACGTGCCGTGGGACAATTCACATCGGGACAATTTAACAATTCAATTTAATTATTTTAAATACATAAAAATTATGTTTTCATTCACATTTCATTTTGTCCCTCCTTCTTCTTCTTCATTCCAGCAGAAGTCCCTCACTGAGCTAAGCTAGTTTCCCTAAATAATAATAATAATAATAATAATAATAATAATAATAATAATTTATTAGATTTGTATGCCGCCCCTTTCCGAGGACTATTGCAATAATTTCAAATTTAGGTATTTTTGCAACAATCTTGGCTTATTAAAATAAGTTTTATATGGTAGAATAAGAAACTTCATAAAATGGGGCAGAGTTAGCAACAGAAATTTTGGACTAAATTGTAGTCGCAAGTCCGAGAACTTACCTGTAGTTCTAAAACTAACAGGATCTTTCATAAATCTTACGTTATTTCGGTCAAACTTTTCTTATTTCAGAAATTTCTCCTCTATTAATAGAACTGGTTTATTTCTTTTGCTCAATCTACCTTCATATGGGATAAATGAAAAAATAATGTTGATTGGTATTGAACATTAAGAAAACAAGGGTAACGTCAACCAGTATGCTTATAGTGACCATACACTTGATGGCAGAGAAGTGAAGGTGATAACACTGTTTAGTTTTCTTGGACTCATAAAGATGGTAGGAAAAAAGACTATGGCAATCGTGAAGAATACTATTGCAGAAGAGACGGAGTAACGACTCGGACACCAGAGCTGGATTTAAACTTGGGTCATTTTATTATAATAAATTTGCATAATTTATTAATTAAATTAGCATGAATTAGCATAAATTTGCATAAATCAACATATTCAACTATGACCCGGAAACAGTGGACCTGCAGGGTCAAACAAACACTTCCGGGGCGGAAATGACGTAAAAGGTCAACATTCCTGGGCAACTAAGGGCGTAGTCGATGCTGGTCCAGGTGAGGGACCTCTCCCTCACCTGAGACCCTGCCATGCACTCGCATGAGGGGGGTCCCGCCAGCTCACCCCTACCCTGGGACTTCAATAGCGGGACCCAAAGACAGGTTCCCCCCAAGTGCGCAGGTAGCACCCACCATGGGCTTGGAGAGAACCTGTCAATCATCCCCAAAGATGCCCAAGGGAGAACGCGCAGTTGCTGAACCACCACCCAGATTTCCGCCCCTAACCTGCCTACCCAAATGACCAGAGGTAAGCCAATTAACCTAATTAAATGCAAGCACCCTCTAACCGCACATCCATCTCCCCAGTGTGGAATGGGCGAAAAAACAGCCCGGCCTAATGGGCGAGGCTGCAAAAAATTCCCATTCGGCCCCCGAAGGCGACCCACCAGGCACACTGCAAAATAGGGAAGGGCGGGTGGGTGTCTGCTCGTGAGCTGGGTCCGGGGCGAAAAGGCCTGCTTCAAGGCCTGCTGCCCTTAAATAGGGCCAGCAGGCCCTGCCCGGACCCAACGTCATGCCCAGCCACGTGGGCAAAGCATTCCCGGCCGAAATCTCGCCTCACGAGATTTCGGCCGAAAACAAGATGGCGGCCGCCATAGGAAGGGTCCGAGTCTGCCCGGCCCTTCCGCAAAAGCGCCGTGGGGCCGGTAAGTCAGCCGGCGATATTGCAGAAGAGACGGAGTAACGACTCGGACACCAGAGCTGGATTTAAACTTGGGTCATTTTATTATAATAAATTTGCATAATTTATTAATTAAATTAGCATGAATTAGCATAAATTTGCATAAATCAACATATTCAACTATGACCCGGAAACAGTGGACCTGCAGGGTCAAACAAACACTTCCGGGGCGGAAATGACGTAAAAGGTCAACATTCCTGGGCAACTAAGGGCGTAGTCGATGCTGGTCCAGGTGAGGGACCTCTCCCTCACCTGAGACCCTGCCATGCACTCGCATGAGGGGGGTCCCGCCGGCTCACCCCTACCCTGGGACTTCAATAGCGGGACCCAAAGACAGGTTCCCCCCAAGTGCGCAGGTAGCACCCACCATGGGCTTGGAGAGAACCTGTCAATCATCCCCAAAGATGCCCAAGGGAGAACGCGCAGTTGCTGAACCACCACCCAGATTTCCGCCCCTAACCTGCCACGGAGCGGGGGTCAGATCTCTATCTTGGCCCCCCGACTGCCCCCTCTATCTGCGCCAGCTCACGCAGAGACACTGCAGGTCCAATAGGGAAAATGGTGTTCCTCAGTTCTGACAGAGGAAGACCAGCAGCCAGGTAAAGCCACAGCTGATCTATGGTGATGCGGGGATGGGCCACAACCACCCCGCCTAACTTTCTGACTACCGTACCCGGGCCTTAACTCCCCGTCTAACCCGGTGAAGGGCCCTAAGGGAAAATGGCGTCCCACCAGCGATCCCCCAAGAGGATCTCGACCACACCACCTGCGTGGAGGGCCGCACAGTGCGAAGCCCCCGCAGGCTTCGCGAACCTGGCAGATCGAAAACGACCCCCAGGCCCACACCGGTCCTTGCCACCACGGTGCAAGGCCCACCACCTGGGCGCCGCAATGGGATGCAGCCCTCCCAGTACCATCTGGGCGCAGCAATGGGATGCCGCCCTCCCAGCACCAACTGGGCGCAGCAATGGGATGCCGCCCTCCCAGCACACATCCAGGCACAGCAATGGAATGCCGCCCCCGGCACAAACTGGGCGCAGCAATGGAATGCCGCCCTCCCAGCACACATCCAGGCGCAGCAATGGGATGCCGACCCCCGGCACCGACTGGGCGCAGCAATGGGATGCCGCCCTCCCAGTCCCAACTGGGCGCAGCAATGGGATGCCGCCCTCCCAGCACCAACTGGGCGCAGCAATGGGATGCCGCCCTCCCAGCACACCTCTGAGCGCAACGATGGGATGCCGCCCCTGGCCACCGACTGGGCGCAGCAATGGGATGCCGCCCTCCCAGCCCCACTGGGCGCAGCAATGGGATGCCGCCCCCCCGACACCACCTGGGCGCAGCAATGGGATGCCGCCCTCCCAGGACCAACTGGGCGCAGCAACGTGATGTCACCCTCCCAGCACCTCCTGGGCGCAGCAATGGGATGCCGCCCTCCCAGGACCACCTGGGCGCAGCAATGGGATGCCGCCCTCCCAGCAATAGCGGTGGAAACGCCCGTCCCACCGCACACCCCGTCTCCCCAGCCAGACAGCCAGGACCCAGCCGCCACGACGGCAGGGTCCCCACCCCGATGGTAACTTGTTGCTGAGTGGTCTCGGAGCGCTCTGACCCCAAGCAACACCGTCGGTCGCGTCCTGGCGGGGTTGAATAGAAGGGGACCAAAGGAGGAACCTGGCCTAAGATCTTACCCGGACCCTCAACAGGCCGTTCGTACCCTAAAACAGGCCGTTGACCGCCGGCGGGCGACTTCCCGAATCCTCCGTATCGAGAGGCCGTTACCGCACTAGTGGCAGCGCCTCTCGAGAACGAGCGTTCCCGAATGGCGGGATCCATACCTGGCCTGGCCAAACCCTACATACTAACGCCCACCTACTGAAGTAATGAGATGGAAGGCACCAAATTGACCCGGCGGCCCGCAATGCGGCCCCGGCCCAACTTTCCCGCACTGTCACACTGCGGAAGACGCCATAAAACCAATAACCCCGTCCCCGCCTTAAACAAGGCGAAGCCGGCCAACCTGGACCTAATAGTCCAACCGAAAGGCCACGCTGCCTAAGCTGGACACCAATATGGCCAGGTACACAACTGGGGCAGGCCAGCTATAGGGGTAGCCCGTGTACTGCCTGCCATCCCAAACAGTTCACCTGCCCACTGCGAAGCCCCCCCTGGGTGCCAGACACTCCCAAGAGTGCCGCAGCCCAGTAAGCCTCGACTCTTTACTGCACAGTAGCCCCCCGGCCCCTAGGTGGACAGGAAAAGCCCCTGGCAACATCCGTGCCCGCAGGGCCAGGGTCCGAAACCAGGACAACTGACCATGGGACAATGCGTCACAACCCCGTTATCTAACCCGGGGACATGCCTAGCTAAAAACAGTGTGGTCAGGGAAAAGGACCTGTGCCCAAAAAAAAAAAAAATTGGCGGACAAGCCGCATGACCCTGTCCCTCTTGGAGGACAGGGCGTTCACAACACGGACAACCACTAGGCTGTCACACCAAAATGCACAGTCCTGCCCCCCAAACCGCTCACCCCAAAGCTCTAGAGCCACTATCAAGGGGGAGAGCTACCAAAAGGGTCAAATCCCTAACCAAAGAAGAGGCCCCCATTCAGGAGGCCACGCAGACCAGCCCACTGGTCACCCAACACAACCCAAAGCGCGAGTACATGCCGTACCAGAACACAACTGCAAATCAGCTTCCAAAAGAAGCTCTTGCTTCCAAAAAGACAACCCATCAAAGCGTTTTAAGAACTCCGCCACACGCAGAGGTCAGCCCTGACCCCTGCACATAAGCGGGTACGATAATGGGGCAAACAGAGCCCCTTCATCGCAGTACATAACCACCTAGAAAAACCCTGCCCGGCACCACGACCCGGCGGGCAAAATGAAGTATCCCAGCTAGGTCCCGGAGCTGCCGAAGAGTGACCTTCCCGCAGCCCCAGAACCGTACCAAGGTGATCCCTGATTTGTGCCAACTTGACCAGGGGCAAACTAGAAGATTGCACCTCTGAGTCCAATTCAATACCGAGGAAGGTAATCCCGGTGGCGGGGCCCTCGGTCCCCGTAGAGGCTAAAGGCACCCCCAACAGAGCGCAAAGGGCTTCGAAG